>NC_133329.1:332738285-332985785 GCF_042186555.1 Aquarana catesbeiana | reverse complement strand
AAGTCCTATAGGCAAAACATTTTTCTGTGCCCCTATACGTTAATAGAGACTGAGTTCCGCCAACATCTTTGCCCCTGTGGCCCTTTCTAATTTATGTCCAAAATAAATGTCTACTTTGGTTGCAGCACTAAGCTTCAAAACCAGGTAAACTTTGATTGCACACAAGCTTTTATAGGCATAAGGTAGCAAGACATGTCTCTAATGCATGGCTTTGTCCAAAATGATCATATTTTAGACATGACATTTGGACACATTTTGCTCTCTAGCTCCCTTGTTACTTCCTCCCATGGTCACCTACAGGACTTCTCCAGAGCCTCTCCCATCCCCTCTGGAACTCCCTGCCCCAGTATGTCCGGTCAGCTCCTACCATGTCCACCTTTAGGAGATCCTTGAAAACTCACTTATTCAGGGAAGCCTACCCCACCTCCACCTAAGAACTGTACTTGAGTCACCACCTCCATCAGATCATCCATCACCTTTTGTACCACCTCCACCCCCTTAGACTGTAGGCACCACAAGCAGGACCCTCCTATTCCTTCTGTATTGAACTGTATTCTAATTGAGCTGTCAACCTTTTTATTGTAAAGCGTTGCGTAAACTGTTGGCTGTATCTAAATCCTGTATAATAATAAATGTCATAAAAAATCTTCCCTTTCAAAAATGATTATGAATAAAGAAGGTGGATTGTGATTGTAGTCAAACCTACCTAAAAAATATTATTTTTATTAATACCTCTTTTTTTAATAAAACTATAGTTTTCGGCTCAGTTGCTCTTTAAATGAGGGCACATTTCCCATAAAGAACATTTCCACTAATAATATTTAAAACTAATTTTAAATTTACATATTACAAAAAGCAGTAGAACATTACAGCTTATAAAATATATTTGCAAAAAACTTTTTGACTACATTTTCATGCATTAATGACCTGCCAGTGCCCAGAAACTTGAATGGGTAGCAGCTGCTAACATTAAAATAACTGTTAGAGTTAAAATAAAAGCTAATTAGAATAAATTTAGTCTATTACAGTAATAATCCACTTAGATCAGGATATTGACTGGCCATAAATGCCCTTGGCATGATTTCAACTCATCCAGGTGGTTATTAATATTAACATCCTGTACTTTTTACAAGCTTTATTGTCTAGGTAGAGTGTAACAGAAAGAACAATCGGTATTAGTCGACTTCTATTAGCTTTTATTGGCAAGGAGACCAAGTAGTTGGTGATTTTACCTGCTAAATATGCACAGTAGGCCTCACGCATTAAAATGTCTAATGGAGGAAACGTTCTTGTTGCCCATAGCAACAAATCGGTCAGATTTGCCCTGTAGTTTTTTAATACTGCATTGGAATCATGAAAGGGAAACAAGAAACATTTATTATATGCCACTAGTCTTCCTTCACACACTTTTAGTCATATGGTCTATTATGTACAACCATATATAGTTCAGAAATTATTCATAAAGCTGAAACAACACATGTCCTAAAGGAACACATAAATCTATATGATCACATGTGAATGGAAATTTTCATTTGCAATTGTAATGTCTGACTCTAACATCTATTTTACTAGGTCAAACAAAAGTTTATTCCCCACTTTCATGGGGGAAAAAATAGAAAATAAAGAAAAAATAATAAAGCGTATACAATTGTGACAGAAGTCATAATGTAATTGAATGTTATTAAAAGTTACCTTTCCTTTTCAATCTGCAGTGCTGTCATTTTCTGAAAATGCATTGCAATATGGTTATCTGGAGGTGTTCTGTACACAGAATATGTACTGACCACTCTCCAGAAACATAATTTCCTGCTTGTGTTATTGGCTAACCAATTTTCCCAGAAGTCTACACTAAGATACAAGTCAGATTTCAGGCATCCCCTGCAACAAAAATGTCATTTTTGGTGAGATGCTCTCAATAGGAAATAACATCTAAAGGGATGAAGGCCGAACAGGATTCCTCATTAGAGCCCTGCAGGTGCAGCAGTTGATTAATTCTTATGAAACCACTCCAATTAGACTCACTTTACCACATGGATACAGACAAACACACAGGGATTCCTTCAGAATAACAAAAGGTAAGAATCTGCAACAAAGTTTGTTAACCACTTGCCATCCAGGCCATTTTTGGCACTTCGGTCCTGCATGTACAAATCTACTTTTTTTATTAGAAAATTACTCAGAACCCCAAAACATTATATTTTTTGTTAGCAGAGACCCTATAGAATAAAATGGTGGGTGTTGCAAATTTTTCTCATTAAGATTTTTATTTAGGAGAAAGTAAGGGTAATAACATGCAAAATTCGTACTCGCAGATGCAACTGCGGATGTTTTGATTTTCAATACATCATAAGAAAAAACAAGGAAGATATCAAACCTTGAACCATAGATTGGCTATAAGTCTAGACAAACATGTATCTTATAGTATGGTTACAGTACTTGTATTTGATCAGCAAGTTAAATGCGGACTTATAAGGAGTCTTACTGACCTCTTTTCATTAATTTCACATCGTTCATCGTTAATAAGTACAGAGTGTCTGTATTATTATCTCATGCTATATATTCATCACGTCCGCTTAAATTTTAGTGTCGAATGTATAGATGAAAAGGGAGAGCGAGAAAGGAAGGGAAAAAAAGATAAAGAAGAATAAATGTAGAACCAATGTGCCATTCTTAGGTTTACTTTAAATCACCGTTATAGAGACCGGGGAATGTATTCTGACCTCACATATTCCCTCTGTGTCTACGAGAGTCCGTTATTTGCAATTTCCCTGTAAGTTTGAGAATACCTGAAACTAAACCATGGTTGCCATGTCTTAAGAAATCTTTCCACATTACCTCTTTCCTGGGCCAAGGTGTCCTCCATCTCACAAATCTCACGGATTTTCAGCAGCCACTCCGAGATGGAGGGAACCCTGGGTGAATTCCAGTGCAAAGGGATTAGTGATTTTGCTGCGTTAAGCAGGTGTTTGGTCAGGGAATTTTTATATCTCCTGAAAGAAAAGTTAGTCACATGTAATAGGCAGCATGCCGCATTTAGATTCAGGTTTGTGTCTGTAATCAGTTTGATTAAGTTTCAGACTTTTTCCCAGTAGTCTTTGATCAGGTTGCATTGCCACCAGATATGTGTCAATGTTCCTGTTTCTTGTTGACACCTCCAGCACATCTCTGATCTCTGATTATCCCATTTATGAAGTCTGTCAGGAGTATTGTACCAGTGCATTAATAATTTGTAACTTGTTTCTTGCTGTCTCGTGTTCATAGAGCATTTATGTGCCATTATGCAAGCATACCTCCATTGTTTCGTTGAAATCTCTGTCTTCAGGTCCTCCGACCACCTCCTCCTGTGTTCATCCTCCGCCATGCCTTTCAAATTTTGTAGCCACGAATAAGCAATTGAAGTGGCCCTCTCCAAAGGAGATTTGCTGTGGCAAACCGATTCTAGTTCAGTCAGGGGTCTGAACAGGTCACTAGAGTGCGTAAATTTTTTTAAGTAACTCCTAATCTGAAAATATGTCCATTGTCGAAGGAGGGGGAGATTACTTTCTGATTTAATGGATAGCCAATCTTTAAGTTTATCGCCCTGGAAACAGTCGCCTGCAATCAGGGGAGATCTGTCGGTTGTGTTTAGTAGGGAAGAGTTTTGGTCACCTGGAGGGAAGTCAGGGTTGTCCTTCAATGGTGTTAATGGGCTGGGGAGTGTTGTAATGTCTTTTTGTTCTGCTAAGATATTTGTTATTTCTAAGGTGGTTCCTGTCAAGGGGTGATTTTTCAATATGTTTGGATCTTTTTTTCGTGGAATCCAGGGTAAATAGATTAGGGGGATGGGACTTAGGTCTGCTTCTAAAGAGACACAATCTTTCGCTTGTTCATGACAGTGCCAGTCAATGACCCTCGTTTTATGGGACGCGTAATAATAGTGTTTGAAGTTTGGTAATCCGATCCCTCCTAAATCTTTGGGTTGTGTTAGTTTGGATAATTTTATCCTGGGTTTCTTATGTTACCAGAGGAATCTCAGTATGGCGGAATTCAAAGTTGCAAAAAATTTCTGTGGTATTTTCACTGGCAGAGTGCGCATAAGGTAAAGGAATCTAGGTAGTATCACCATCTTGATAATTGCTGCTCTCCCAAACCACGAAAAATATCCTAAGTTCCAATCTCTGAGGTCTCTCTTGCAACTTCTAAGGAGTGGGATATAGTTCCTCTCAAATATAGATTGCAACTGAGGCGTCAACCAGGTTCCTAGGTACTTCAGTGCTGAGGGTTCCCATCTAAATGTTGAGTTTACTGTGGTTTGTTTAAGAATCTTGTCTGGTAGTGAAATGTTTAGGGCCTCGGATTTGGTGTAGTTGATTTTCAGGTTTGACAGGTATCCGTAATGTGAGAAATCTTTTAGTAGGTTAGGGAGGGATATCAATGGATCAGTCAGGAAGAACAGTAGGTCATCGGCATAAGCTGCCACCTTAAACTCCCTGTCCCTCACTTTAAATCCATGGACCGCCCCGTTAGATTTAACTTTTCTGATAAAGGGTTCCAAAGCAAGGATGAATAATAAAGGTGATAGAGGGCATCCCTGTCTGGTCCCGTTTGTAATGTGCACTTTCCTTGACAGCGTTGCATTAATTTTCAATTGTGCCGATGGGTTGTGGTATAACGCAGAAATCCACGACATCATGCGTGGTCCCAGTCCTATGTGTCCACATACTGCCAGCATGTAGTCCCATGCTACTCTATCGAAGGCCTTCTCCGCATCCGTGGAAAGGAGAAGGCCCTCGATATTTCGCGTTTTTGCTGTGTGGATCAAAAGTAAGGCAAAAAATGGGGGGTAAAAAGTCCTTGAATCCACACTCACCAAAGTAGCAAACAGCAAATGGAGTACCAACCGATTCGTCAATATGTGACGGGATACCTGCCCTAAAAGCAATGGCACTATATCAACAACAGAAAGAGGGGACAAGGAAGTCCCCAGAAAGCAAAAAAGGGGAATGGTCAACTACGGCTTATGGTACAAAAATGCAAAAAGGCTTTATTAAGGGTAGGGGGGTGGGGGTATTTACATATACAAAAAATTCCAAATATATGTAGGATAAACAATGTATCTTTATAACACAGTCCGTCTCACTACACTAAACCAAAATTAAAAACCATGCTGCAACATTGATGAATAAAACTGCAGAGCGTGCCTGCAGGCCAAAAACGCATGCAGTGTCCATTTGAATCCAGAGAAAAAAGTATTGCACCAAACATTGCATGAAGTAAGCTACTGATGGGATATCAAGTCTTATGTGGTCTAGTATTAACTGTGCATCAGATTGAGCAGTACTGAGAAAAAAAAAAAAAAAAACCCACATATATCCACATAGACAGGACCTTACATAGCTGAATTAGGTGGGGTTTTTTAAAAAAAACCTCTATTAGAAGGAAATCCTCCACAAGCAGCTTCCAACCTCAGTGCACTAAATGTGTGTTTACACCAGTTGTTTTGGAAATGGAAAGACCAGCGTTCCTGTTACTAGGTATGTCCAGTGCACAAACACTATTTCCTCAATGCAGCATAAAATGAGCAAAGGACAAACCACTCCAAAGAAAGGGCTTAGTCTCTTTTCCAATCTAGACCAGGATGATATTTTCACAGTTCATCAGTTTCAAGTGTGTCAATCCATGCAGGAGGGTGAATGGCAAACAGATGCAAAGACTATTGATAAGCAGGTAAGGAGGGAAAGAGAAACTGCCCATTGGGCTCTCACCTCTTTCAAGTACTGGGGATGTCCTCAGACTCTGCTGTCTTGCTGTTTGGCATGGAGCGGCTCACAGTCAGTTCAGAGCAACATTCAGTGTGTAGTCACAGCACACCATTCTCCTCAATAGTAGACACTGCAGACTGTGTGATCACATGACAGGTCACATGGTTAGGAAGAGACCAGGAACCAGGAACTTTGCATTCAATTGCTGATGCGGAATTAGCTTGTGAAGTATGGTGCTGTATGCAAATCACAGGGAAACCCTTTTACATTGCTGGAAAAGGAAGCATGTTGAAGGCCTGCTGACAAGCCCTGCAGGGGCTGCGTTGACGTTTCGTACGCCTCCGCGTACTTCTTTAGAACAATTTGGCATTGAATTAAGGTTGATTTAAATAGGGAACACTGTCCAATCAGATCAAACCATGCCAAATAGCTATTTTCTGCCATCTTGTGGTCACATCAGGTAATGCAGTGGAAAAAAGGTGCCAATCAGTTGCTCAAACAAAAAAGTACTTATTTGCAAGGGGGGAGAAAGAAATACAATCTCACATATCACCAGGCATCAAGTAAAGAGCGCAATAGACATTGTAATAAATTTCCTCATAAGGTGGAATGGCCCTCATGGTCAGAAATAAATTCTATCAAAAACAACCAAAACAAGAGATCAGCCGGGGAGCCTTTATAAAACACTTCAAACCTAATGTTTATGGTTCAAGAAAGACACTCAGGCTTAGTTCGTGGTTCAAGCCATTAGGTTGAAGAGTACCAAGCCTGAATATCCATTTTTTCTCTTTGCGTAGGAGTACCCTGTCAAAGTCACCCCTACGGTCTGTCAGAGAAAGGGCATAAAAGCCCTTTACCCTCAGACCTGTGGTTTTGCCCTGATGAAAATCCAAAAAGTTTTGAGCCACTGAAGTTTCTTCCTTTAGCCTGATACTCTTCAGGTGTTCCCCGAATCTAACACGCAGCTGTCTCTTAGTTTTGCCTACATACAATTTATGACATGGGCATTCGAGAACATAGAGTATTCTAGTTGTGGCACAGTTAATGAAAGACCGAATCTCAAATTGTTGACTACCATCCGAATTTCTAAAGGTTTTTGAGCGGTCCACATACTTACATGTGCCACAGTGGCCACACGGAAACATGCCGTTGACCCGAGGCATATCAGTGAGCCAACTTCTATTTGAGGGCCGTACAAACTCAGATTGCACCAGCATGTCATTGAGGTTTTGGGCTCGTTTAGCAACCATTGACGGTCTCTCACCGATAATTTGCCTCGACCCAACAGCCCGCAACAGTATGTGCCAATGTTTTGAGAGGATTGTATTAACCTGGTGCCACTGGGACCCATAGGGGGTGATAAATCTCACCAGTCCCTCAGTCTCCTGTTGTGTCTTTTTCTGGGGTAAGAGGAGGTCAGCTCTCCTCTTATGTCCTGCGATGCTCATTGCTCGCTTGAGGGTACGGTGGGGGTATCCCCTTTCCCTGAATCTCTGGTAGAGTTGTTTAGATTTGGAAAAGTAGTCCTCCTCAGTAGAGCAATTTCTGCGGATTCTCATGAACTGTCCAACCGGGATCCCACGTATCAGAGACTTGGGGTGGTGGCTATCCGCCTGTAGTAATGTATTTGCGGCTGTTTCCTTTCGGAAAGTACTAGTAATCAACCTACCACCCTCAAGTCGGATAGATAGGTCCAGGAAGGAGAGTTGATGGGGATCCGCAGTATAAGTTAGATGTATATTTCTAGTGTTGTTTTCTAGCTCTGCCATAAACGCCTCCAGTTCATCTGAAGTCCCTGCCCATACCATCAGGACATCATCGATGTACCTCAGCCAGCAGCATGCATGGCCGAGGTACATCGATGAGGCATAAACTTTCTCCTCCTCCCACCAGCCCAGGTGCAGACACGCATAGGCCGGGGCCCATGGGGCTCCCATTGAGGTGCCACGCAGCTGCTGATAGTTAGACCCAGAGAACTGGAAAAAGTTGTGCTTGAGTGCAAGCTCTAGGAGATCAATGATGAATTCATTTTGGGCTCCCATTTCTGGGAAGTGTTTCTCTAGGAAGTGATATACCGCCAAAATGCCCCACTCGTGGGGAATAGATGTGTAAAGCGACTCCACATCGATCCCCACGAGTAGGGCACCCTCCGGGAATTCTAATGCACTAATCTTATTCAATACGTCCCCTGTGTCACGTACGTACGAAGTCAAAGACAAGACCATGTCCTTGATTAAGGAATCTATATATTTCCCCAGTCTCTCCAGGGGACCACGAATGGCGGAGACAATAGGTCTTCCTGGAGGGGCCTTTCTATTTTTATGGACCTTAGGGATTATATAAAATGTTGGTTTATTGAAGTCCACCACTCTCAAGAATTCCAATTCCTTTTTAGAAATTAAATTGGCCTCAAATGCCCATTGTAATTTCTCATTAATAAGTTCCACCAGGTCCTGGAATGGATCATGGTGTAGTCTTTTATAGGTAGATTCATCATTTAGGAGTCGTCGTACCTCCCCCTCGTAAAAATCCACCGAGAGGAGGACAACATTACCTCCTTTATCACTCTTTTTGATAATCACTTGGTCCGCTTCCCTAAGCTCTTTTAATGCCTTCCTTTCCTCATATGTGAGGTTATCCCCCATGGTGGTTTCCCAATTTAATTTTTTGAGGTCCTCCTCAACAAGGTCGAGGAACACCCCAAGCCATTTGTTCTTCCGAAATAAAGGCATTTTGGTTGAACGGATCTTTAATTTGGGATCTCTTTTCCACCCCGACATCTCTGGAGCTTCCTCCTCACCAGAGGACTGGCCTCCTTCTTCCATCAATATCATTAATGATTCTAGGGCCTCAGTTTCTCTGGTATCTAGCTGTAGATCATTTAGGGGAGTTTTGTCAGAATAGATCTCCTTGAGGTATACTTTCCTCAAAAAAAGGCAGAGGTCCTTATATACCCCAAAGTGGTCCATACTCGTAGTAGGGGAAAAGGATAGACCCTTGCTTAATAAATCAATATGTCGTTTCTCCAATTGAAAATCAGAGAGATTAATGATTTTAAAATCTTCTACTGGGTCATTCAAATGGAGTGCATTTAGCTGGGGCGTTTTTGGCTCCGAGTCGTTGTCCGCTCTGTTCCTATTGGGTCCCCCCTTCCCTCCTTCCTTCCTTGTCTTCCTTTTCCTCGATTCCCTCCTCCTCCTGTTGTCCCTTGTTTGCCTCCCTTTAGTATACCCCTGGACGGGGGAGATTTCTGCTGGTCCAGTAGGTCTTTGTCTAAAAAAGACACGGTATGGCGTGTTTCGTCTTCACTACCAGAAGACTGGGCACCTGTCTCTGTATCAGAGCAAGAGGGGAATCTACGATTCCGCGATCTACTTCTGCTTCCCCTTACTGACAGGTCAAAAATTTCCCCTTTTGCCCAGTCATCTAAATCCCTCTTAAATTTGTTGTGTTTGGTAATTTTAAGATTTTTTTGAGTTCTATCGACTTCCTTCTTGAGGAAATCGTTGAGTCTCTCAAAATCAGGATTATCCTTCAATGGCTCAAGCTTTTCACTAGTCTCTTGAATCTGGATCTGTAACGAGGTCAATTGATCTTTCTCCTCCTCTACAATCAACCGCATTACTTCCAGGCCATGTTTAATACATTGTTCTTTCCACTTAGTTAGGAATTTCTCAGTATGAAGGTGGGTAGCCGGCACTACCCTCTCCCTTAGTCCCCGTGGGACAATACCCCTTTCTATATAAGACTCAAGTGACAAAATGTCCCATTTTCTATTCAGGGATTTAATAATTAATTTTTTGTGTTCCTTGAATAAGGGTTTTAGGTCGTCTTGCACTGGCGGCTCCACCCCCACTGAACTCCCATCAAAAGTGGCCCTTATTTCAGCATCAAAATCATCCCCGGGTATAAAGGCCATTCCACCACAAAGAGAAAAAATATAAATCAAAAAGACATGACAATTACAAAGAGGCACCAGTACGGTATTAGTGGAGAGAGATATAACACCGCCACCCCCTACACTTGGAGCCAAAAACAAGGGAGGAGATCCAGACTCAAGGAGGACCGTAGAATGGTCAAAATAGTAAAGCAAAAAATGGGGGGTAAAAAGTCCTTGAATCCACACTCACCAAAGTAGCAAACAGCAAATGGAGTACCAGCCGATTCGTCAATATGTGACGGGATACCTGCCCTAAAAGCAATGGCACTATATCAACAACAGAAAGAGGGGACAAGGGAGTCCCCAGAAAGCAAAAAAGGGGAATGGTCAACTACGGCTTATGGTACAAAAATGCAAAAAGGCTTTATTAAGGGTAGGGGGGGTGGGGGTATTTACATATACAAAAAATTCCAAATATATGTAGGATAAACAATGTATCTTTATAACACAGTCCGTCTCACTACACTAAACCAAAATTAAAAACCATGCTGCAACATTGATGAATAAAACTGCAGAGCGTGCCTGCAGGCCAAAAACGCATGCAGTGTCCATTTGAATCCAGAGAAAAATGTATTGCACCAAACATTGCATGAAGTAAGCTACTGATGGGATATCAAGTATTATGTGGTCTAGTATTAACTGTGCATCAGATTGAGCAGTACTGAGAAAAAAAAAAAAAACCCACATATATCCACATAGACAGGACCTTACATAGCTGAATTAGGTGGGGTTTTTTAAAAAAAACCTCTATTAGAAGGAAATCCTCCACAAGCAGCTTCCAACCTCAGTGCACTAAATGTGTGTTTACACCAGTTGTTTTGGAAATGGAAAGACCAGCGTTCCTGTTACTAGGTATGTCCAGTGCACAAACACTATTTCCTCAATGCAGCATAAAAGGAGCAAAGGACAAACCACTCCAAAGAAAGGGCTTAGTCTCTTTTCCAATCTAGACCAGGATGATATTTTCACAGTTCATCAGTTTCAAGTGTGTCAATCCATGCAGGAGGGTGAATGGCAAACAGATGCAAAGACTATTGATAAGCAGGTAAGGAGGGAAAGAGAAACTGCCCATTGGGCTCTCACCTCTTTCAAGTACTGGGGATGTCCTCAGACTCTGCTGTCTTGCTGTTTGGCATGGAGCGGCTCACAGTCAGTTCAGAGCAACATTCAGTGTGTAGTCACAGCACACCATTCTCCTCAATAGTAGACACTGCAGACTGTGTGATCACATGACAGGTCACATGGTTAGGAAGAGACCAGGAACCAGGAACTTTGCATTCAATTGCTGATGCGGAATTAGCTTGTGAAGTATGGTGCTGTATGCAAATCACAGGGAAACCCTTTTACATTGCTGGAAAAGGAAGCATGTTGAAGGCCTGCTGACAAGCCCTGCAGGGGCTGCGTTGACGTTTCGTACGCCTCCGCGTACTTCTTCAGAACAATTTGGCATTGAATTAAGGTTGATTTAAATAGGGAACACTGTCCAATCAGATCAAACCATGCCAAATAGCTATTTTCTGCCATCTTGTGGTCACATCAGGTAATGCAGTGGAAAAAAGGTGCCAATCAGTTGCTCAAACAAAAAAGTACTTATTTGCAAGGGGGGAGAAAGAAATACAATCTCACATATCACCAGGCATCAAGTAAAGAGCGCAATAGACATTGTAATAAATTTCCTCATAAGGTGGAATGGCCCTCATGGTCAGAAATAAATTCTATCAAAAACAACCAAAACAAGAGATCAGCCGGGGAGCCTTTATAAAACACTTCAAACCTAATGTTTATGGTTCAAGAAAGACACTCAGGCTTAGTTCGTGGTTCAAGCCATTAGGTTGAAGAGTACCAAGCCTGAATATCCATTTTTTCTCTTTGCGTAGGAGTACCCTGTCAAAGTCACCCCTACGGTCTGTCAGAGAAAGGGCATAAAAGCCCTTTACCCTCAGACCTGTGGTTTTGCCCTGATGAAAATCCAAAAAGTTTTGAGCCACTGAAGTTTCTTCCTTTAGCCTGATACTCTTCAGGTGTTCCCCGAATCTAACACGCAGCTGTCTCTTAGTTTTGCCTACATACAATTTATGACATGGGCATTCGAGAACATAGAGTATTCTAGTTGTGGCACAGTTAATGAAAGACCGAATCTCAAATTGTTGACTACCATCCGAATTTCTAAAGGTTTTTGAGCGGTCCACATACTTACATGTGCCACAGTGGCCACACGGAAACATGCCGTTGACCCGAGGCATATCAGTGAGCCAACTTCTATTTGAGGGCCGTACAAACTCAGATTGCACCAGCATGTCATTGAGGTTTTGGGCTCGTTTAGCAACCATTGACGGTCTCTCACCGATAATTTGCCTCGACCCAACAGCCCGCAACAGTATGTGCCAATGTTTTGAGAGGATTGTATTAACCTGGTGCCACTGGGACCCATAGGGGGTGATAAATCTCACCAGTCCCTCAGTCTCCTGTTGTGTCTTTTTCTGGGGTAAGAGGAGGTCAGCTCTCCTCTTATGTCCTGCGATGCTCTTTGCTCGCTTGAGGGTACGGTGGGGGTATCCCCTTTCCCTGAATCTCTGGTAGAGTTGTTTAGATTCGGAAAAGTAGTCCTCCTCAGTAGAGCAATTTCTGCGGATTCTCATGAACTGTCCAACCGGGATCCCACGTATCAGAGACTTGGGGTGGTGGCTATCCGCCTGTAGTAATGTATTTGCGGCTGTTTCCTTTCAGAAAGTACTAGTAATCAACCTACCACCCTCAAGTCGGATAGATAGGTCCAGGAAGGAGAGTTGATGGGGATCCGCAGTATAAGTTAGATGTATATTTCTAGTGTTGTTTTCTAGCTCTGCCATAAACGCCTCCAGTTCATCTGAAGTCCCTGCCCATACCATCAGGACATCATCGATGTACCTCAGCCAGCAGCATGCATGGCCGAGGTACATCGATGAGGCATAAACTTTCTCCTCCTCCCACCAGCCCAGGTGCAGACACGCATAGGCCGGGGCCCATGGGGCTCCCATTGAGGTGCCACGCAGCTGCTGATAGTTAGACCCAGAGAACTGGAAAAAGTTGTGCTTGAGTGCAAGCTCTAGGAGATCAATGATGAATTCATTTTGGGCTCCCATTTCTGGGAAGTGTTTCTCTAGGAAGTGATATACCGCCAAAATGCCCCACTCGTGGGGAATAGATGTGTAAAGCGACTCCACATCGATCAAAAGTAAGGCCTTGATAACATTATCTTTAGCTTCTCTGCCTGGAACAAAGCCCACTTGCTCCAGTCCTATCAGCCCTGGGAGGAGGGGACCCAACCTTAGTGCAAGAATTTTCGCGAATAATTTAACGTCGAGATTCAGCAAGGATATGGGTCTGTAACTAGCACATTCCCCAGGGTCCTTTCCCTCTTTTGGCAAGATCGCAATGTGTGCTGAGAGAAAATCGGGTGTTAGTCCCCTTGGTGATGACATGGAGTTCAATGCATTTCTGAGAGGTTCTGTGAGAATGTCAGTGAAGGTTTTGTAATAAATTGCAGAGAAGCCATCTGGCCCTGGGCTTTTACCCGGCTTGAGTTGAGCTATAGCCAATTTCAATTCTAGGGATGTAATAGGTTCTTCTAATAAATTAGAGTCAGAGGTGTTAAGAGTTGGTAAGCCACTTTGGGTGAGGTATTCTTGGATAATATGTGCCCTGTCCCCTGTCATGTGAGGTTGTTTGTGTTGTTTTGGTAGATTGTATAGTCTGGTATAAAAGGCGTGAAAGTGTTCCGCTATTGCTTCCGTTGTTACGTCGAGTTTTCCGTTTTTATTTTTAATACCTGCTATGTGATTGTTCCGCTTATGATCTCGCAGTGCTCTTGCTAGGTATTTACCTGTCTTATTTCCCGATTCATAATAGATTTTACGCTTGAAAAACAGCATTCGTTTGGCTGTTGTGTCCAGTATCTGTTGCAATTCTTTCCTATTGTCTAGGAGTTTTGTGGCTGAGTCAATGGAAAGGGATTGTTTGTGCAGTCTTTCTAGAGCGTTGATCTGTGTTATCAGTGTGTTAATTTGGGTTTCTCTCTCTCTCTTACGCTTAGAGCCCATCTGAATCAGTTTCCCTCTTATAGTACACTTGTGGGCCTCCCATACCATCAGAGGATCTATATCTGGGGTGATATTTTCTTCGAAAAACTGTGTCAGATTGGTATTCAGTTCTTTTACCAAGGACGGGTCAGTTAGGATCGACGCGTTCAGCCTCCATGTCGGTTGTCGTTTTGTGGGGCCTAGTAAATTCATGGTGAGGGAAATGGGTGAATGATCTGATATCGTTTGGACACCTATGTTGGTTCCCGTCACTTGGGCAAGGTCTCTCTGTGACACAAAAAGGTAGTCCAAGCGGGCATATCTTGAGTGTGGTATAGAGAAATGTGTATAATCTCTTCCGTCAGGATTTGCGAAGCGCCAAGTGTCTATCAGCTGCAGAGATTGCAAAAGGGATTTGATCTTTTTAAGGATTTTGTATGAGATACATGTCTTTCCATTGGAAGTATCTGCTAGAGGATTCAACGGTATGTTAAAATCTCCTCCCAAGATCAGGCATCCCGATGCAAACCCCGCGAGCTTCCTGACAATGGTTTGGCAAAAAGGTATGTGTCGTCTATTAGGGAAGTAAACGTTGGCTAGTGTCAACGGGATACCTCCATAGGTTCCTTTCAAGAAGACAAATCTGCCTTCTGAATCGCACAATTGTTCCGTTAGTTCAAAGGGAGCCTCCCTACTAATCAAGATGGAAACCCCCTTTGATTTTGACTCAGAGTTAGTGGCATGAAACGCCCTCGTAAAGTATGAGTCTGTGAGTTTTGGTGTCTGTTGAGTCTTGAAATGGGTTTCTTGGAGATAAACAAAATGAGGCTTACCCTTTTTAAGTTCTCTTAGGGTGGTGGAGCGTCGTTCTGGTATGTTGAGTCCTCTGATATTGTGCGAGATTATCAATGGGCAGTGTCCCAAGGAGGAATAGGCCATGGCTGAAGATTAGGAGGAGGTGCTCGGTCCACCCTTCTGTAGAAAGAACACAACTTCGGCACACGAATCAGTATTTAATCGATCACCTGGCACAACAATTCTACACTAACATTACTGTCTACCCAGTACTGTGGTGAATAGTAATAGTTAAAGTATTAAGGGAATAAGAAAGAGGAAGAAAGATATAAAGGAAATATGTAGAGTCTGAGCGAAGTATTGGGAGACCGTCTCGCAGAAGAGCTAACCACTCTATCCACAGACGCAGTCTGCCAATTCTATATGTTGTAGCCCGCGTCCTTTTTCAAAGTCGCAAAGGCACACTGTGGGGTTCGAGGGAGGAGCAGACAACCAAGTGTCAGCACACCTATGTAAAAAAAGAAAAAGGCGAAAAAACAAAAAAAAGAAAAAACTCGTCCTGGATGCTGTACACGCAGCCGAACTGTATTAATGGAGTATAACAGAGCTAAAAGGAGAATCACACCCGACCCTGGTGTGTATATGAAACTTATGTTAACTTGTTAAATATATCGGTCATCAAACCAGTTCTGCATACGTTTTAAATGGACCAGGGATAATATCCTATGTAATAGTCTACTGTCTCTAAGGCGAGTAATATAAACATATAAACATATAATCATATAATTTGCTCTCATGTTCATAAGCGATACCTGAACCTAAATAACACAAAATATGGTTGAAGTATAGTCTTTGGATCAGGAGGTGGTTCTGTTCATAGCTTGTCAGCTACTGAGCACAGTTCTAAGATGTACCCACATGTCCATCAGGTCAGATATTAAGTAAATAAGATTATGGGTGGTGTCCCGACCGTGAGTAGATCGATTATAAGGCATAACTGGAAGCTGAAAAAGTCAGTTGGGAGTAGTTCCTGCAGAGGTAATAGGATTTTATAATTTAGCTGTAACCAGTGGGATATGGTTTATGTCTCAGTGAGATGATCAGCAAACCAAGCTGAGGCCATGGATGATTAAAAGTCACATTTGACTATGTTTGGTGGGTACATGTAAATCAGAGTCATGGGTGACCGTGCCCACCTGTAGGAATCCTGCACCATCAAGTGAATGATCGTTATATGTGTCTTAAATTCTACTTTACCCAACCAAGGCACGAGCTCCTGTAAAGGTGCTGGATGTCGAGAGCAATCTGGAAGGAGATCCCTTAGTCAACGGTAAAACATAACTTTGCAGAATAAGAACCGTATGAGCTGAAGATTTAGTATTATGCGAGGCAGAGAAGTTTGAGTACGGTGAAATCACTCATCTTCTTGATCCCTG
Source organism: Aquarana catesbeiana (assembly GCF_042186555.1). Classification (NCBI taxonomy): domain Eukaryota; kingdom Metazoa; phylum Chordata; class Amphibia; order Anura; family Ranidae; genus Aquarana; species Aquarana catesbeiana. Next base: position 332,969,815 of record NC_133329.1, on the reverse strand, counting down.
TTGTGTTGCAAATTTTTATGTCACACGGTATTTGAGCAGCGTTTTTTCAAACGCAATTTTTTTGGGAAAAAAAACACTTTCATGAATTAAAAAAAACACTAAAGTTAGTCCAATTTTTTTGCCTAATGGGAACGATGATGTTACACTGAGTAAAGAGATATCTAACATGTCACGTTTTCAAATTGCGTCTGCCGGTGAAATGGCAGCAACCTACAGTGCTTAAAATTCTCCATAGGCGACGCTTTAAATGCCTTTACAGGTTACCAATTTAGAGTGCTGGAGTGCAGGAGGTCTGGTGCTAGAATTATTGCTCTCACTCTGACGTTTGCAACAATACCTCACATGTGTGGTTCGATCGCCGAACCACACATCGATCTCCATTTACATATGCGTGCGGGAGAAACGTAAGCACGGTGGGACGGATTTTTTTTATTATTTATTTATTACAAAATTTTTTTTTTTTTACACTTTTTTTGTACTAACTTTATTGCTATCACAAGGGATGAAATACATCCCTTGTGATAGCATGGGCCGTGACAGGTCCTCTTTATGGAGAGTTTTGGTCAATAGGGTTTAGGTCTGGAGACAGGCTTGGCCAGTCCATCACCTCATCACCTTTACCCTCAGCTTCTTTAGCAAGGCAGTGGTCATCTTGGAGGTGTGTTTGGGGTCGTTATCATATTGGAATACTGCCCTTTTCATGTTGTCACATGCAAAGATATAATAAAATATTTACAAAAATGTGAGGGGTGTACTTACTTTTGTGAGATACTGTTTATGTATATATAATGTGTGTGTGCGTGTATATATATATATATATATATATATATATATATCCCTTTCATGACTAAGCCTATTTTTGAAATTTGGTGTTTACAAGTTAAAATCCGTATTTTTTGCTAGAAAATTACTTAGAACCCCCAAACATTATATATATTTTTTTAGAAGAGAATCTAGAGAATAAAATGGCGATTGTTGCAATATTTTTTATCACACGGTATTTGTGCAGCGGTGTTTTAAACGCAAATTTTTGGAAAAGTGACACTTTCATGAATTTTAAAAAATCCAAACAGTAAAGTTACCCCAATTTTTTTGTATAATGTGAAAGATGATGTTACGCCGAGTAAATAGATACCAAACATGTCACCCTTTATAATTGCACGCACTCGTGGAATGGCGACGAACTACGGTACCTATGAATTTCCATAGGCGACGCTTTAAAAATTTTTTACGGTTACCAGGTTTGAGCTACAGAGGAGGTCTAGGGCTAGAATTATTGCTCTCACTCTGACGATCACGGCTATACTTCACATGTGTGGTTTGAACACCATTTACATATGCGGGAGCGATTTCCGTATGCGTTTTCTTCGCTGCGCGAGCTCGCGGGGACAGGGGCACTTTAAAAATTTATTTTTTTTTTTTAATTTATTTTATTTATTTTTGTACTTTTATAAATTGTGTTTAAACATTTTTTTTTTTTTTTTTTACTTTTATTGCTGTCACAAGCAATGTAAACATCCCTTGTGACAGTAATAGGTGGTGACAGGTACTCTTTATGGAGGGATGGGGGGTCTAAAAGACCCCCCATCCCTCCTTTACACTTCAAAGTATTCAGATCGCCGAAAACGGCGATTCTGAATACTGTGTACTTTTTTAAATTCGGCGCCATTGGCAGCCGAGTAAACGGGAAGTGACGTCATGACGTCGCTTCCGCGTTTACAACAAGAAGGCTGGAACGAAGCCACTCACAGCTTCGTTCCAGCCCGCCCCCAGCCGCCGAAGATTCCTGATTGGACACCGGGCCTCCTGATCGCACGGGAGGCCCGGTAACAGTGGCGGGAGGCGGCGGGAGGGGGGGGATGCAGCTGCGGGCATCATCCCGGTATAACCCCGGAAAGCCGAGTACGCATATGTGCGTACGGTCGGCGGGAAGGGGTTAAATATATATATTGTGTATGGTGACTAATTATTTTGTTAACATGAGGAGAGTGGTCTCCTCTGAGAATGTCTGTGTACTGAACAGTGATAATGTATCACTACCTAATAAACTGACATCTCTGTGTTTCAGTGAATTTCTGGTACTGTAATGTCGCCATGTCTCACGAGATTCCAATATCAGGGGGCGTTCTCCACTCTTTGAAGCATTTGTAGATCACTTCACTTCACAAAAGGAGGAGAGATCTACACTGCTTCATAAACAGGCACTCAGAAGAGAGAGATCTCCTCTGTGAATGCCGGAGAACTGAACAGTGGATATTTTTCACTGCTTCATAAACGAACACCAGAGTCTGTAACCGGTTGAGTCTGTAATGTTAGTGTCTAGAATTTGCAACGTCAGGGTGGACTGCAGGTCCCAGCAATCTCCTTAGGCTGTAGAAAGATCCTGAAGCCAGACGTTCATTAGCAGGCACTTTGGTCTCTGCATATGTCAGAGGCTAGCTTTCTCAAATCTGGACCCCTGTTCCTTCTATAATAAACAGAACTAGTGGGTTGGACCCAAAAGCCCGCCAAGAAAGAACCAGGAAACACAATTAACACTAACCCTCTCGACTGCAGCAGCATAAATCTCTACCTGCCTACGCGCTAAAATGTGCAGACAAAACACTCACCTGTTTGTATGTGTTGCTCCTTCATCATTCATATGGGTGAGGCATCTCTTCCTTGCTGACAAAATGCTGCAGAATGTAAGTTGGTGGCAGTATTGCTCAGCGATTGCAACATTATTCAACTGAGTGGGGCTGCGCCACAACTACCCCGCAACTGAGTGTAATGCATGTAATTGTGCCACAGTGGTGCGGGATTTTAGCGGCTTAAACAAATGGTGAGGAGGTAACATAATGCCCCCCTCACCATCTGTCAAATGCCCTCTGAAGAGCACAAGTGTAAACAATCCCCAAAAGAGGATTTTCTTCATTGTGTATTTTTTTTAATTCCTGTTGTTTTTTTAATTCTTGTTGTGTACAGGACGGAAAGTGAAGCAAAATCTTCCAAGGGGACACATAAAAAAAAAAAAAATTACAAGGGATCTAACTACTACTTGATATAGACAAATTTCATATTTCAGGTGTTACCACCACTATCATAGTTACCAACTGTCCCGAATTTCCCGGGACATTCCCGGGATTCAGACCCTTTTCCCGGTTTTCGCAATTCCCGGGAAATGTCCTGGGAAATCCTTGTCTTACCGTTTTTTCGCCGCTGCCGCCGATCCACACTAGAGGTCCGCGGCTGGCGGAGACAATGTCTCCACCGGCCGCCATATTGCAGAAGACCAGAACGCCAGGTGGCTGCCAATAGAAATTGAGCTGCGGCGTCGCTCACCCCCCCGCTACTGGTCTGATAGTCTGTGACCTGTTGTGGGAAAGGCCGTGGGGGGGGGCAGCCTCCCGGCCGGCTCAATTTCTATTGGCAGCCACTCAGCTGGCTCTGCCTATTGTTCCACGCTGCCTGTTAGAGAGTCTCCGCTGCTGGGGGAGGAGGACTGCTCCACTGGGGGACACACCAGATGTAAGGGAGACTTCTCCACTGGGGGACACACCTGATGTAAGGGGGGCTTCTCCACTGGGGGACACCAGATGTAAGGGGGGGCTTCTCCACTGGGGGACACCAGATGTAAGGGGGGGCTTCTCCACTGGGGGACACACCGGATATAAGGGGGGCTTCTCCACTGGGGGACACCTGATGTAAGGGGGGCTTCTCTACTGGGGGACACCGGATGTAAGGGGGTCTGCTCCACTGGGGCACACTGGATGTAAGGGGGGCTTCTCCACTGGGGAACACCGGATGTAAGGGGGCTTCTCCATTGGGGACACCGGATGTAAGGGGGGCTTCTCCACTGGGGGACACTGGATGTAAGGGGGGCCTTTCCACTGGGGGATACCAGATGTAAAGGAGGGCTCCGCTGCTGGGGGTACCTGATGCAAGGACGGATTCTGCTGGGGGCACCTGATGTAAAGACGGACTCTGCTGGGGGCACTTGATGCAAGGACGGACTCTGCCAGACTCTGCTGGGGGCACCTAATGCAAGGATGGACTCTGCTGGGGGCACCTGATGTAAGGATGCACTCTGCTGGTGGCAGGTGACGTGGCAGGTGACACGCTCAGGGATCCCACTGATTCTGCATTATGGTGAGTTGAATGATTTCGTTCTATATTACAATGTAATAATAGAAATAATGCACTTCAATCATCCTGACACCACAACAACCATGGTGCCGGGGATGATTGAAGTGCTAACACCAGGTGTCTGGAGTATCTTTATCTGCTGATTGTTAAACTTTCTAGAATACACATATTTCTATTGTTGTGTAGGATCTGGGGCTGCTGTCCCTCCATCCCTCTCCCCCCCTTTCCCTCTCCATCCCTCATTCATCTCAGACTCTAACCACCCCCCTTTGAGCTACGCCCATTTGAGACACGCCCACTATTTTGTGTAAACCATGCCCATTTTTCACTGTGGCACTCCTACAAAACACATGCCCCGCCCCCTAATTATAACAAGACTAAGCCTACAGCCAAAAAAGTGTCCCTAAAGAATTTTTTACAATATTGACAACTATGCACTAGCATCCTTGAAAAATTATTTCTTGACATTTCAAAGAATATGTAGATGTACACATGAATTGGAGAAAGAGATACACATGAATTGAAAGACTATTTTATTTTTGCCTTTAGTTCTCGTTATAATTATGCTTGGAGGGGTGAACAGACTTGCATTTTGTGGTGTAAACTCTGTATGAGAAATGAAAATACTAATTTCACAGATATCATTACAGTTAACACAGGAAGAATGTATTCCTAGCACTGCCATATGTAGTTTGCTTTAATGAATACGATAAACAAGAGGAACAAATTGAGCAAGTATGTAATATCATTGTGAATATTTATGGAAGTTTAAGAGATTCCTGACTGTATTAAATAGGTCATGGGCTCTGTTGTAAATACGACGAGAAAATTTGTATAAACTGCTGTTTGGTGGACTAATACAACATCAATCTCTGAAACTATCTGCCAGTATGGCTTCTATTTAAACTGCCTTCATTTCCATAATTTACAGTTTCATTTTCTCCACTTAGAATATAGGCAGAGTGTGATACGCCAAGATAAATGATGCCATTTGCTGCATTATCTTTTTGGGAATGGAAGTAAAGAAAAAAAAATCAAATCTCACTAAATGACAATCAAGGTAAAACCACAACTCATAATAAATAAGATCATTTGAAGCTGAAATAGGATTTCTATCAAATACTCCGTGAGTTTGATTTTATAATTAGTCAAGCTTGAATAGTTTTAATTGGTGCCAAGATAAAGTTTTCCTGAAAAGTGACCATAGTAATACAATTTTTTTATTTAATTTATATTCAATTTCTACAGAATGGAACACAAAGTATACCAAAAAAGGTAGTAAGAAGCCAGCAGTCATTGCATTTAAAGGTATATTCCAGGCAAAATCGGATTTTAGGTCTCTTGGTTGCCCTAAATGTGCCTAAGCTATAGCCCCAAGGAGGGTTCTATCTGAAGTAAAGACACTCATTGGCTTCTCAAGCAGTGACAAGCAATTGAGGCCCCGGCCTTACAACATACCATCAGTCACTGGGAAAATTTGAAAGTTGGGCCGGCCATACACAGTTGGAATCTCGGGCGGTACAGCAGGAGTCAACCGAGATTCAAACTGCAGGCTGAATGTACCAAGCAGTGGCCTGGTGAAAGACATACCAGCCATAGGATAATGAAATCTGTACAGCCCAGTCCACCACACCCCTCCTGGCTAGTTAGAGTTTACTGTTCAGACCACTTAAGTAAAGCCAAATTCCAGATAGTATGAGATTTGCTGTAGCTCCAAATGGAGAGTTATAAAAGACTTAAAGCGGAGTTCCAGGTAAAAAGACAACTCTGTCTTAAACAATAGTACACCTCATCCTCCCTCATTTATATATATATATATATATATATATATATATATATATATATATATATATATATATATTGGGCTTTTCTGGCTTTTTGGTACCTTTTCTGCTCTTTTTCTTTTGGACTTCCATCCTATGCCGCCGTGGCGAGGTATGTCATTTCCGCAATTGCATCATGCCCTCCCCCTGCTGACTTCTGAAACCTGTGTGTATCCCAGAGGATGACGGAACCATTCAGAAAGTGCCACGCTACTCACACTTAGGCAGTAGGAAACTGTCCGTGAAGCCTGAAGACTTCACTGTGCCTGCACCCGGAGACGATGGTGCCACTGCCTGCACCTGGAGCCGATGGACGGATTGGCTTGGGGTGCCGATATCATGGGCTCCCTGGACAGGTAATTGTCGTTATATTAAAAGTCAGCTGTTACAGTATTTGTAGCTGCTGACTTTAAAAAGAATTCCGCTGGCTGGAACTACGCTTTAACCACTTCAGCCTCGGAAGGATTTACCCCCTTCCTGACCAGAGCATTTTTTGCGACTCGGCACTACATCGCTTTAGCTGACAATCACGCGGACGTGCGACGTTGTACTCACCTCTGCGGTTTTTATTAACGACAATTTTGAAAAAAAAGCAATATTTTTTAGTTTTTGCTATAATAAAAAAAATACATAAAAAAAGTTTTTCCTCATTTTAGGCTGATATATATTCTTCTACATATTTTTGGTTAAAAAAATCACCATAAGCGTATATTGATTGGTTTGCGCAAAAGTTATAGCATTTACGAAATAGGGGATAGATTTATGGCATTTTGATTTTTTTTTTTTACTAGTAATGGCGACGATCTGTGATTTTTATCGGGACTGTGACATTATGGCGGACACATCGTACATCTTTGACACTATTTTGGGAGCATTGTCATTTATACAGCGAACAGTGCTATAAATAGCCACTGATTACTGTATAAATGACACTGGCAGGGAAGGTGTTAAACACTAGGGAGCGATCAAGGGGTTAAGTGTGTCCTAGGGAGTAATTCTAACTGTGGGGGGGGCATGGGCTACCACTGACATGACAGTGATCACTCCTCCCGATGACAGGGAGCAGTAGCTCCCTGTCATGTCGCTAGGCAAAACAGGGAAATGCCTTGTTTACATAGGCATCTCCCTGTTCTGCCTCTCCGTCTGATGATCGTGGGCCATTGGCGCAAGGCGGAAAATTCAAAGGGACGTACAGGTATGCCCATTTGCCTGTATGAGCCATTCTGACGACATATATGTGTGTGCGGCAGTCGGCAAGTGGTTAAGCCCTCCCACTGTACATATACTGTAGCAGGTGCGGCTCTATTGCGCAAAACCACGTACATGTACGTAGTTTCATGCAATAGATATTGTGGGCACACATGCCCGATGTGCGCTGCCGGAGCAATCGCTGCAGAGAAGCAGAATGGGGATCTGCCTATGTAAACAAGGCGAATCCCCGTTTTGTCAGGGGACAACATAGAGATCTGTTGTTCCTAGTGATCAGGAACAGCGATCTCTGTGTTGTCCCAGTGAGCCCAGCCCCCACACAGGGAACACAGTTATCTCATTGATCGCCCCCTAATGTTAACCACTTCCCAGCCAGTGTCATTAATACATTGATCAGTGCATTCTTCTAGCACTGATCTCTGTAATAATGTCACTGGTCCCCAAAAAGTGTCACTTGGGGTTCAGATTTGTAATGTGTAATGCAATGTCGCATTCCCGCTAAAAATCACAGACATTACCAGTAAAAACATAAAAGAAAAAAAAGTCCATAAATCTATCCCCTATTTTGTAGATGCTATAACTTTTGTGCAAACCAATCAATATACGCTTATTGCGATTTTTTCTGTTACCAGAAATATGTAACAGAGTACATATTGGCCTAAACTGATGAATAAATTAGTTTTTTTTTTATATTTTGGATATGTATTATAGGAGAAAGTAAAAAATATTGTTTTTTTTCAAAACTGTCTGTCTTTTTGTTTATAGCGCAAAAAATAGAAACTGCAGAGCTGATCAAATACCACCAAAAGAAAATTCTATTTGTGGGAAAAAAGTACCTAAATTTTGTTTGGGTTCAATGTCGCATGACCGTGCAATTCACAGTTAAAGCGACGCAGTGCCATATTGCCTGGTCATTAAGGGGGTAAATCCTTCCGGTACTGAAGTTTATCATGGCTACTGAGCCCTCACTCCGTGGTCAGTTTATGTGCCTCCATCATCCGCTGTCTCTCCTCTCTGCTCTTCCCTATCCTCTCCCCTCTCCCCTCCCTGCCTGTCAGCTTGGAGGTCTGTGTCTCTGTCACCGCCCCCCCTGTTGTCAGCAAAAAACTACAATTTAAAAAAAAAATGCTGCCAGCCCCTCTCTTTTAACCAATTGCCAACCGCCGCACGACGATGTACGTCGGCAGATCGGCACGGGCAGGCAAAAGGGCTTACAGGTACGTCCTTGCCTGCCCGCGGGTGGGGGGTCCGATCGGACCCCCCCGGTGCCTGCGGCGGTCGGCAAATCTCCCCCGGCGATCGGTGGTGAGGGGGAGGCCATCCATTCGTGGCCCCCCCCTCGCGATCGCTCCCAGCCAATGGGATCATTTCCCTGCCTCTGTATTGTACACAGAGGCAGAGGAAATTATGTCATCTCTCCTCGGCTCGGTATTTTCCGTTCCGGCGCCGAGGAGAGAAGACTGGAATGTGAGTGCACAACACACACACACACACAGTAGAACATGCCAGGCACACAAAACACCCCGATCTCCCCCCCCCGATCCCCCCCCCAATCACCCCCCCTGTCACAAACTGACACCAAGCAGGTTTTTTTTTTTTTTTTTTCTGATTACTGTATTGGTGTCAGTTTGTGACAGTTACAGTGTTAGGACAGTTAGTGTTAGCCCCCTTTAGGTCTAGGATACCCCCCTAACCCCCCCTAATAAAGTTTTAACCCCTTGATCACCCCCTGTCACCAGTGTCGCTAAGCGATCATTTTTCTGATCGCTGTATTAGTGTCGCTGGTGATGCTAGTTAGGGAGGTAAATATTTAGGTTCGCCGTCAGCGTTTTATAGCGACAGGGACCCCCATATACTACCTAATAAATGTTTTAACCCCTTGATTGCCCCCTAGTTAACCCTTTCACCACTGATCACCGTATAACAGTTGCGGGTGACGCTGGTTAGTTAGTTTATTTTTTATAGTGTCAGGGCACCCACCGTTTATTACCGAATAAAGGTTTAGCCCCCTGATCGCCCGGCGGTGATATGCGTCGCCCCAGGCAGCATCAGATTAGCGCCAGTACCGCTAACACCCACGCACGCACCGTACGCCTCCCTTAGTGGTATAGTATCTGAACGGATCAATATCTGATCCGATCAGATCTATACTAGCGTCCCCAGCAGTTTAGGGTTCCCAAAAATGCAGTGTTAGCGGGATCAGCCCAGATACCTGCTAGCACCTGCGTTTTGCCCCTCCGCCCGGCCCAGCCCAGCCCACCCAAGTGCAGTATCGATCGATCACTGTCACTTACAAAACACTAAACAAATAACTGCAGCGTTCGCAGAGTCAGGCCTGATCCCTGCGATCGCTAACAGTTTTTTGGTAGCGTTTTGGTGAACTGGCAAGCGCCAGCGGCCTAGTACATGCCGGTCGTAGTCAAACCAGCACTGCAGTAACACTTGGTGACGTGGCGAGTCCCATAAGTGCAGTTCAAGCTGGTGAGGTGGCAAGCACAAGTAGTGTCCCGCTGCCACCAAGAAGAAGACAAACACAGGCCCGTCGTGCCCATAATGCCCTTCCTGCTGCATTCGCCAATCCTAATTGGGAACCCACCACTTCTGCAGCGCCCGTACTTCCCCCATTCACATCCCCAACCAAATGCAGTCGGCTGCATGAGAGGCACTTTTATGTCCTCCCGAGTACCCCTACCCAACTAACCCCCCCAAAAAAGATGTTATGTCTGCAGCAAGCGTGGATATAGGAGTGACACCCGCTATTATTGTCCATCCTGTCCTGACAATCCTGGTCTTTGCATTGGTGAATGTTTTGAACGCTACCATACACTAGTTGAGTATTAGCGTAGGGTAAAGCATTCCACAGACTAGGACACACTTTCACAGGGTCTCCCAAGATGCCATCGCATTTTGAGAGACCCGAACCTGGAACCGGTTACAGTTATAAAAGTTACAGTTACAAAAAAGTGTAAAAAAAAAAAAAAAAAAACACAAACAAAAATATAAAATAAAAAATAATAGTTGTCGTTTTATTGTTCTCTCTCTCTCTATTCTCTTTATTGTTCTGCTCTTTTTTACTGTATTCTATTCTGCAATGTTTTATTGTTATTATGTTTTATCATGTTTGCTTTTCAGGTATGCAATTTTTTATACTTTACCGTTTACTGTGCTTTATTGTTAACCATTTTTTTGTCTTCAGGTACGCCATTCACAACTTTGAGTGGTTATACCAGAATGATGCTTGCAGGTTTAGGTATCATCTTGGTATCATTCTTTTCAGCCAGCGGTCAGCTTTCATGTAAAAGCAATCCTAGCAGCTAATTAGCCTCTAGACTGCTTTTACAAGCAGTGGGAGAGAATGCCCCCCCCCCACACCGTCTTCCGTGTTTTTCTCTGGCTCTCCTGTCTCAACAGGGAACCTGAGAATGCAGCCGGTGATTCAGCCAGCTGACCATAGAGCTGATCAGAGACCAGAGTGGCTCCAAACATCTCTATGGCCTAAGAAACCGGAAGCTATGAGCATTTTATGACTTAGATTTCGCCGGATGTAAATAGCGCCATTGGGAAATTGGGGAAGCATTTTATCACACCGATCTTGGTGTGGTCAGATGCTTTGAGGGCAGAGGAGAAATCTAGGGTCTAATAGACCCCAATTTTTTCAAAAAAGAGTACCTGTCACTACCTATTGCTATCATAGGGGATATTTACATTCCCTGAGATAACAATAAAAATGATTAAAAAAAAAAAAAAAAGAAAGGAACAGTTTAAAAATAAGATAAAAAAGCAAAAAAATAATAAAGAAAAAAAAAAAAAAAGCACCCCTGTCCCCCCTGCTCTCGCGCTAAGGCGAACGCAAGCGTCGGTCTGGCGTCAAATGTAAACAGCAATTGCACCATGCATGTGAGGTATCACTGCAACGGTCAGATCGAGGGCAGTAATTTTAGCAGTAGACCTCCTCTGTAAATCTAAAGTGGTAACCTGTAAAGGCTTTTAAAGGCTTTTAAAAATGTATTTATTTTGTTGCCACTGCACGTTTGTGCGCAATTTTAAAGCATGTCATGTTTGGTATCCATGTACTCGGCCTAAGATCATCTTTTTTATTTCATCAAACATTTGGGCAATATAGTGTGTTTTAGTGCATTAAAATTTAAAAAAGTGTGTTTTTTCCCCAAAAAATGCGTTTGAAAAATCGCTGCGCAAATACTGTGTGAAAAAAAAAATGAAACACCCACCATTTTAATCTGTAGGGCATTTGCTTTAAAAAAATATATAATGTTTGGGGGTTCAAAGTAATTTTCTTGCAAAAAAAAATAATTTTTTCATGTAATCAAAAAGTGTCAGAAAGGGCTTTGTCTTCAAGTGGTTAGAAGAGTGGGTGATGTGTGACATAAGCTTCTAAATGTTGTGCATAAAATGCCAGGACAGTTCAAAACCCCCCCAAATGACCCCATTTTGGAAAGTAGACACCCCAAGCTATTTGCTGAGAGGCATGTCGAGTCCATGGAATATTTTATATTGTGACACAAGTTGCGGGAAAGAGACAAATTTTTATTTTTTTTTTTTGCACAAAGTTGTCACTAAATGATATTTTGCTCAAACATGCCATGGGAATATGTGAAATTACACCCCAAAATACATTCTGTTGCTTCTCCTGAGTACGGGGATACCACATGTGTGGGACTTTTTGGGAGCCTAGCCGCGCACGGGACCCCGAAAACCAAGCACCGCCTTCAGGCTTTCTAAGGGCGTACATTTTTGATTTCACTCTTCACTGCCTATCACAGTTTCAGAGGCCATGGAATGCCCAGGTGGCACAAAACCTCCCCAAATGACCCCATTTTGGAAAGTAGACACCCCAAGCTATTTGCTGAGCGGTATAGTGAGTATTTTGCAGACCTCACTTTTTGTCACAAAGTTTTGAAATTTAAAAAAAGAAAAAAAACATTTTTTTCTTGTCTTTCTTCATTTTCAAAAACAAATGAGAGCTGCAAAATACTCACCATGCCTCTCAGCAAATAGCTTGGGGTGTCTACTTTCCAAAATGGGGTCATTTGGGGGGGGGGTTTGTGCCACCTGGGCATTCCATGGCCTCCTAAACTGTGATAGGCAGTGAAGAGTGAAATAAAAAATGTACACCCTTAGAAATCCTGAAGGCGGTGATTGGTTTTCGGGGCCCCGTACGCGGCTAGGCTCCTAAAAAGTCCCACACATGTGGTATCCCCATACTCAGGAGAAGCAGCTAAATGTATTTTGGGGTGCAATTCCACATATGCCCATGGCCTGTGTGAGCAATATATCATTTAGTGACAATTTTGTGCAAAAAAAAAAAAAGAAAAAAAAAAATTGTCACTTTCCCGCAACTTGTTTCAAAATATAAAATATTCCATGGACTCAACATGCCTCTCAGCAAATAGCTTGGGGTGTCTACTTTCCAAAATGGGGTCATTTGGGGGGGGGGGGTTTGTGCCATCTGGGCATTTTATGGCCTTCAAAACTGTGATAGGTAGTGAGGAGTAAAATCAAAAATGTACGCCCTTAGAAATCCTGAAGGCAGTGATTGGTTTTCGGGGCCCCGTACACGGCTAGGCTCCCAAAAAGTCTCACACATGTGGTATCTCCATACTCAGGAGAAGCAGCTAAATGTATTTTGGGGTGCAATTCCACATATGTCCATGGCCTGTGTGAGTAATATATCATTTAGTGACAACTTTTTGTAATTTTTTTTTTTTTGTCATTATTCAATCACTTGGGACAAAAAAAATGAATATTCAATGGGCTCAACATGCCTCTCAGCAATTTCCTTGGGGTGTCTACTTTCCAAAATGGGGTCATTTGTGGGGGTTTTGTACTGCCCTGCCATTTTAGCACCTCAAGAAACGACATAGGCAGTCATAAATTAAAGGCTGTGTAAATTCCAGAAAATGTACCCTAGTTTGTAGGCGCTATAACTTTTGCGCAAACCAATAAATATATACTTATTGACATTTTTTTTACCAAAGACATGTGGCCGAATACATTTTGGCCTAAATGTATGACTAAAATTGAGTTTATTGGATTTTTTTTAGAACAAAAAGTAGAAAATATCATTTTTTTTCAAAATTTTCGGTCTTTTTCCGTGTATAGCGCAAAAAATTAAAACGGCAGAGGTGATCAAATACCATCAAAAGAAAGCTCTATTTGTGGGAAGAAAAGGACGCAAATTTCGTTTGGGTACAGCATTGCATGACCGCGCAATTAGCAGTTAAAGCGACGCAGTGCCAAATTGGAAAAAGTGCTCTGGTCAGGAAGGGGGTAAATCCTTCCGGGGCTGAAGTGGTTAAGCTGCCACCCTGCAAGGTATAAGTGTTTGTTAGAAACAAAGCCTCTAATTACCTTTTTGTGCTGTATCTTCAGGCCAGTCACGGTATGTCATTTCTGCAATTGCAGAATCTACTAATCCGATCCAGGGCTACAGCGGGAGCAGCTGAGCGGCCAGCTCAGTGGTCACGTGGCTGACGTCAGAGGGGGGACTTGGCCCCTCCTGCTGTAGCTCTGGATCAGAATGACAGAGCAGCCAGGAGTCACATGACTGGCCTGAAGATACTTCACAAAAAGGTAATTAGAGGCATCGGTTCTAACAAACACTTATACAGTGCAGGATGGCAGCTTAAAATAGGGGGGCTGGCAGCAAAGCATAATTTAGGGTTACAAACACTGTAAGTTGGCTCTACGCTAGTAGAATTTAGTTTGAAATTTTTCTTTTTAAGAACGTCCGTTTGATTTTCCAATCATTAGTGGGGTCAGATTGACATTTGTTTTTGACTGCAGTGACAGAAAATTTTAAAGGAACAGGATAGAAAATTCCGATCGTGTGTACACAAATCCGACGGACAAAGTGCCACGCATGCTCAGAATAAATAAAGAAATGAAAGCTATTGGCCACTGCCCCGTTTACAGTCCCGACATACGTGTTTTACGTCACCGCGTTCAGAACGATCGGATTTTCCGACAACTTTGTGTGACCGTGTGTATGCAAGACAAGTTTGAGCCAACATCTGTCGGAAAAAATCCTAGGATTTTGTTGTCGGAATGTCCGAACAAAGTCCGACTGTGTGTACGGGGCATAACAGTGTGTGTAATATTCATTCCGTAAAATGTATTTGTTCCGAAATCAAATATTACAGCGGTATTAAACCCAAAACCAAAAATGTCATATATTTCAGTTTACCTGCAGTATCTGTCCACTGGTACCTCTAAAACTGAGAACAAAGCGATCTAACAACGCTGATTGCTTGGTTCTCAGAACTGCATGAGCAAAGAGCTGGTAACTGCCAGTTCACTGGAACGCTGGGCTGTGGAGGAGGTGGGAGAGGCCAGCTCAGGCTCCCAGCAGCTTGCTGAGAGGCTGAGCCGGGTACTGGTCCAGGTATGTGGGCAGATCTAACCATATGGTCACTATCCTTCCCGAGCCTGGACCGGCTCTGTGACGTCAGTGGGAAGAATACTCCTTACATTGGTGGTCACTGGTAACTTGGTAATTACTCAAGGAACCCTATGGTTGAGCATGGCTGTCCTAGGAATGTCCTCAGTCTCTGACCAACTCCTGTATCATGTCTGCAGTCTCTGACCATCTGCTGTATCCTGCCCGCAGTCTCTGACCAACTCCTGTATCATGTCCGCAGTCTTTAAACCAACTCCTGAGGTGGAGCTCTAATAAGAAGATGTGGTGCCTAAGGGGGAAGGGGTGGGGTTTACAGATGAAGGGGTGGTTCTTAAACAGGAAGGGGTGGGACCAATTTTAGTCTTGCCTAGGGCAGCAAAAAAAAAAAAACACCACTAGATACACCTGCAAAACTGTCAAAGCAGCTAAAATGAAGAATGCCTGCATTTAATTATACGTCACTACATTATTTTTTTAAATGCAAATAAGTAATTCTGTAAGTACCTGAATTTGACTTGGTATCTTCCAATCCACTATTCAACAGGGGCTCATGCTGGCACAGGGAAAAGCAGAACAAGGAACCAATCGGTCCTAAGGATGAGCTCATGGTTCAGTTTGGATGCTACTACAGTGAGGGGAAAAAAGTATTTGATCTCCTGCTGATTTTGTACGTTTGTCCACTGACAAAGAAATAATCAGTCTATAATTTTAATAGTAGGTTTATTTTAACAGTGAGAGACAGAATAGCAACAAAAATATCCAGAAAAACACCTTTCAAAAAAGTTATAAATTGATTTGCATTTTAATGAGTGAAATAAGTATTTGATCCCCTATCAATCAGCAAGATTTCTGGCTCCCAGGTGTCTTCTATACAGTGAACAAGCTGAGATTAGGAGCACTCTCTTACAGGGAGTGCTCTTAATCTCAGCTTGTTACCTGTATAAAAGACACCTATCCACAGAAGCAATCAATCAGATTCCAATCTCTCCACCATGGCTAAGACCAAATAGCTGTCAAAGGATGTCAGGGACAAGATTGTAGACCTACACATAGCTTGAATGGGCTACAATACCATGGCCAAGCAGCTTGGTGAGAGGTTGACAACAGTTGGTGCGATTATTCACAAATGGAAGAAACACAAAATAACTGTCAATCTCCCTTGGTCTGGTGCTCCATGCAAGATCTCACCTTGTGCAGTTTTGATGATCATGAGGAATCAGCCCAGAACTACACAGGAGAATCTTGTCAATGATCCCAAGGCAGCTGGGAGCATAGTCAACAAGAAAACAATTGGTAACACACTACACCGTGAAGGACTGAAATCCTGCAGCGCCCGCAAGGTCCCCCCGCTCAAGAAAGCACATGTCCAGCCCCGTTTGAAGTTTGCTAATTAACATCTGAATGATTCAGGGGAGAACTGGGTGAAAGAGCTGTGGTCAGATGAGACCAAAATCGAGCTCTTTGGCTTCAACTCAACTTGCCCTATTTGGAGGAGGAGGAATGCTGCCTATGACCCCCAGAATACCATCCGCACCATCAAACATGAAGGTGGAAACATTATGCTTTGGGGGTGTTTTTCTACTAAGGGGACAGGACAACTTCACTGCATCAAATAAACAATGGACAGGGCCATATACCGTCAAATCTTGGATGAAAACCTCCTTCCCTCAGCCATGGCATTGAAAATGGTTGGTGGATGGGTATTCCAGCATGACAATGACCCAAAACACATGGCCAAGGCAACAAATGAGTGGCTCAAGAAGAAGAACATTAAGGTTCTGGAGTGGCCTAGCCAGTCTCCAGTCCTTAATCACGTAAAAAATATGTGGAGGGAGCTGAAGGTTCGAGTTACCAAACGTCAGCCTTGAAACCTCAATGACTTGGAGAGGATCTGCAAAGAAGAGTGGGACAAAATCCCTCCTGAGGTGTGTGCAAACCTGGTGGCCAACTACAAGAAACGTCTTACCTCTGTGATTGCCAACCAAGGATTTTGCCACCAAGTACTAAGTAATGTTTTGTGAAGGGGTCAAATACTTATTTCACTCATTAAAATACAAATCAATTCATAATTTTTTGGAAATGCGTTTTTCTGGATTTTTTTGTTGTTATTCTGTCTCTCACTGTTAAAATAAACCTACCATTAAAATTATAGACTAATCATTTCTTTGTCAGTGGGCAAATGTACAAAATCAGCAGAGGATCAAATACTTTTTTCCCTCACTGTATTTATGACAGCTTCAATGATTCTTAAGAGGTTCCTGACAATGGATAACTAAGGGCTTGTTCAGATGTGCTGCCAGGGAGCAGAACATACAGTTGGTTGAGCTGCAGTTTTACCACTCTCAACTGGCCATTTACACAAAGAAATGCATCTTCTCAGGGTTATGTATATGACAAAGATGAAATACCTTGTTGCATTTGGCAGGCAGTAATACCCCTAAATATGACCCATTAAAATGGTGCAGCACCGGAACCACCCTGCAACCACGTGCAATGCACATAGTTGTGAGACTGTGGTTCAGTCTATATAGGGTTAAAACAGGTGGCGAGGAAGCAACAAATCTCCCATCTGCCTGTAAACCACCCTCTGAAAAGGGAATCACTGTTGATTGCTTTTCAGAGGGGCAACAAAGTCTGCCGCACTTGAGCATGAGCCCTAACTGTTATTATGGGCATTGATGTTATTGATGAAAATGCCCTGTTATTTGCTTTGGAAGTCAGGTGTCAGCTTAGCCCTACTCTGATATACAGTATCTCACAAAAGCGATTACACCCCTCACATTTTTTAAAATATTTTATTATATCTTTTCATGTGACAACACTGAAGAAATTACTTTGCTACAATGTAAAGTAGTGAGTGTACATCTTGTATACCCGTGTAAATTTGCTGCCCCCTCAAAATAACTAAACACACAGCCATTAATATCTAATATCTAGACAAGAAAAGTGAGTACACCCCCTAAGTGAACATGTCCAAATTGGGCAAATGTCCAAATGATCCCCTCCATTCAGAGACTGGGCCGTAGGGCAGTATTCCAACATAATAACGACCCCAAATACACCTCCAAGATGACCACTGCCTTGCTAAAGAAGCTGAGGGTAAAGGTGATGGACTGGCCAAGCATGTCTCCAGCCCTAAACCCTATTGAACATCTGTGGGGCATCCTCAAACGGAAGGTGGAGGAGCACAAGGTCTCTAACATCCTCTAGCTCCGTGATGTCGTTGGCAACCTGTGAAGCTCTGGTGAACTCCATGCCCAAGAGGGTTAAGGCAGTGCTGGAAAATAATGGTGGCCACACAAAATATTGACACTTTGGGCCCAATTTGGACATTTTCACTTAGGGGTGTACTCACTTTTGTTGCCAGCGGTTTAGACATTAATGGCTGTGTGTTGAGTTATTTTGAGGGGACAGCAAATTTACACTGTTATACAAGCTGTACACTCACTACTTTACATTGTAGCAAAGTGTCATTTCTTCAGTGTTGTCACATGAAAAGATATAATAAAATATTTTCAAAAATGTGAAGGGTGTACTCACTTTTGTGAGATACTGTATCTTTGGCACAGGGTGTAGCAGACAAACTGCAGAGCAAAACATTTTTACAGACTTTTATGCCACTTTTTTTAATATACTGTAGCTTTTTGCTGGCCAAACATCTATCAATATCAGTAACAATATATAATGGTCATTTGGATGAAAGAATTGTATATTTCAGATTGTGCTAATAGGGCTGTATATTCAACAAAGAGTTGTTTTTTTACTGAAAAGAAACAGCTGGCTTTAGTATAAGGCCCCATTCACACCCAAGCGTTTTGTAGCTTCAAGCCTGAAGCTACAAAACGCTTGAGGGGAAAAAATCAATGATTCTCTGGATATGGTTCACATCTCCTCTCCAAGTCATCTGAAGCCGAACGCCTGAAGCTCAAACAAGTTCTGGACCCTTATTTGATGTTCGAATCGGTCAGATTTGGGCATTTTTGGAGTGTTTGTATCCCTATAGAAAGTAATGGAAAAGCTCGATTCAAGCATTTTAGCGCGACATCATGCTTCTTAGAGCATTTCTACGTGCCTTTTGCCGCTTTTATCTGCTCAAGTGAAATAGATTTACATAAATGACATGAATACTCAGGAAGTGTACAGATCTCCATTTTTAGGTTAGCAGACATGGAGGCAAGCAATATAGAGGAGGAAGTGAATGAGACAGTATCTCTTTTAGATCCAGAGAGCTTTATCCGAATGGTAAAGCAGCACCCCTGTCTCTATGATTCCAGAGATCCATGCTACAAGCTTCGAGCGAGCAAGAGAAGGGCATGGAACCAGATTGCCAGCCAAGTGTTCACAAACTGGGCAGACCTAAATGCACATGTGAAGGATGATAAAGGTAAGATAAACCCCTGCAAACTTAACTAACCACCAAATCGACCATAGGGAGATAAGAGGATGATTATTATTTAGTACATTATAAATAACAGAATCTTAGCACCAGAAAAACAGTACTAGCTTATGCTTATATTCCTATGCATTGCTTACAAGATCATACATACAGTAGGTGACCGTGATATTGTGTCAATCTCACCGCATTTCTCTGTGAGATTTGACACCTGCAAGCCCCGTCGCGGGAGCCAGCGCCGAGATGGCTCACTCATCGGGAAAGGAAAACTTTTTGAAAAATCGGCATGGGGTCCCCCCCAAATCCATACCAGACCCTTATCCGAGCACGCAGCCCGGCCGGCCAGGAAAGAGGTGGGGACGAGCGAGCGGCCCCCCTCCTGAGCCGTACCAGGCCGCATGCCCTCAACATGGGGGGGTGAGTGCCTTGGGGGAGGGGGGCTACCTGCAGCCCCCCCACCCCAAAGCACCTTGTCCCCATGTTGATGAGGACAAGGGCCTCTTCCCGACAACCCTGGCTGTTGGTTGTCGGGGTCTGTGGGCGGGGGGCTTATCGGAATCCGGGAGCCCCCCTTTAATAAGGGGGCCCCAGATCCCAGCCCCCCACCCTATGTGAATGAGTATAGGGTACATGGTACCCCTACCCATTCGCCTAGGGAAAAAAGTGTCAATAAAAAATAACACAGTACACAGATTTTAAGAATAATTTATTAGGCAGCTCCGGGGTCTTCTTCCGACTTCAGGGGGTCTCCTTCCGACTTCTCCCGGTGTTCGGCCTCTTCTCCCGGGCCCCTCTGCTGTCTTCTTCCAGCTCTTTTGCCAGCGAGGGGATCGGTCTGCTGCCGCTGTCTTGTCGCTTCTTCTCCTGGGCCCCTCCGCTGTCTTCTTCCAGCTCTTTTGCCAGCGAGGGGCCCGGTCTGCTGCCGCTGTCTTGTCGCCGCTGTCTTCTCCCCGCTGTCTTCTCCCGGGCCCCTCCGCTGTCTTCTTCCAGCTCTTTTGCCAGGGAGGGGCCCGGTCTGCTGCCGCTGTCTCGCCGCTGTCTCTCTGTCTTGCCGCTTCTTCTCTTCTTCTCTTCTTCCGATGTTGACACAACGCTCTCTCCGGCTGGAATGCTGTGTGCGAGCTGCGGAGCCATTTATATAGGCGGTGACCCCGCCCCCTTGTGACGTCACGGTCCCAGCATGCGCAGGGACTCTGGGGTCACGCCCCTTATGACGCCAGAGTCCCTGCGCATGCTGGGACCGTGACGTCACAAGGGGGCGGGGTCACCGCCTGTATAAATGGCTCCGCAGCTCGCAGACAGCATTCCAGCCGGAGAGAGCGTCGTGTCAACATCGGAAGAAGAGAAGAAGAGAAGAAAAGAAGAGAAGAAGCGGCGAGACAGCGGCAGCAGACCGGGCCCCTCCCTGGCAAAAGAGCTGCAAGAAGACAGTGGAGGGGCCCGGGAGAAGAGGCCGAACACCGGGAGAAGTCGGAAGGAGACCCCCCGAAGTCGGAAAAAGACCCCGGAGCTGCCTAATAAATTATTCTTAAAATCTATGTACTGTCACTTTTTTCCCTAGGCGAATGGGTAGGGGTACCATGTACCCTATACTCATTCACATAGGGTGGGGGGCCAGGATCTGGGGGCCCCCTTATTAAAGGGGGGCTCCTGGATTCAGATAAGCCCCCCACCCGCAGATCCCGACAACCAACGGCCAGGGTTGTCGGGAAGAGGCCCTTCTCCTCATCAACATGGGGACAAGGTGCTTTGGGGTGGGGGGGCCGCAGGCAGCCCCCCTCCCCCAAGGCACTCACCCCCCTTGTTGAGGGCATGCGGCCTGGTACGGCTCGGGGGGGGGGGGGCGCTCGCTCGTTCCCACCCCCTTTCCTGGCCAGCCGGGCTGCGTGCTCGGATAAGGGTCTGGCATGGATTTGGGGGGACCCCCACGCCGATTTTTCAGCGTAGGGGGTTCCCCTTACAATCCATACCAGACCTAAGGGCCTGGTATGCCCCCGGGGGAACCCACGCCGTTTTTTTTATTTAAAATTTGGCGCGGCGTTCCCCCCTCAGGATTCATACCAGACAGCTGTCAGCACTGCCTGTCACTCATCGGGAAAGGAAAAAAAGATTTCCTTTCCCGATGAGCGAGCCAGTGCGACATGCACAGTACCCTGTCGCCGAGAACCAGTGCGATAAACACAATCAGTCAGGTACTGTATGAGAAAACAGACAATAGATGTGCAATTGCAGTTCACTATGGCTACATATGTGTACACACAAATTACATGTGTGTAGGAATGTGGCCAGGAATGGCACGTCTATTAACTCCTTCTTCGTAAATAAGTATAAGCACCTAAGCAATGCATAGGAATATGAGTATAAACTCGTACTGTCAGCATGTCACAAATACATGATGGCACACTCTGACCCCTAGTGGATATTGTATGGATGCTGCACACAAAGATAAACATATATTTTAAAAAAAACACGAGGCTTCTTATCAATAAATCAAGCATTTTTTAAAATTATTCAGTACAGCTTAGTATATGGTTGTATTAACAAACAGATAAAGATAATAGAGATTTAAAATTATTCAATTGCCTCAAGCTGCCATGGGACCTGTCCTGCTGGAGACATAAAGTAGGACACAAATTGATCCCTGACATGTGTACCTTGTCTGCTTCCACGAACACCAGTCCAATGAACTCTTTCCATGTTCTGATGTAATGGGTCCTCAAACTCAAATCCATCCCGCTGCCTTGCAAAGTTATGCAAGGCACATGCAGCTTTAACAGCACAGACCGCTATTCGCATATTTAGAACAATGGGAGTGTGCAGGGCCTGCCATTTGTTTGCTAAAATGCCAAATGCACATTCGACAACTCGACGTGCTCTTGTTAGCCGATAATTGTACACACTCTTCTGTACAGTTAGATTGTGCCCCGAATAAGGCCGTGGAAGATGCTCACTCAGAGCAAAGACCTCATCCCCCACAAAAACACTGGGTAGGGGAGGGCCATTTGTGCCGGGGAGTGGACTGTTTTTCATAAGGTCCAGACTATTGGTATGCAGCATGTGTCCAAAAGAAGAATTCCCAAAAATACTAGAGTCAGCGCTGCTGCCATATGGTCCACTATCTATATAACGGAAGCAATAATTAGCATCTGCCACTGCCATTAAAACAAACGAAAAATATTTCTTGTAGTTAAAATACTGACTTCCGCTACCCATGGGCTTTATGATCCGAATATGTTTTCCATCGATTGCTCCAACACAATTGGGGAAGTTGCAGTGTTGCCAGAAAACTTCAGAGATCTGTGACCATTCTTCTGTTGTAGGTTCATTAAACACAATATCCTTCAACACACCCCAAATAGCAGAGCACTTGCTGTTGATTTTCCAACCCAAAAGGCATAGTGTAGATTTGCTAATGATTATTCAGTTGCTAGGTACCTACAAAGAAATAAATATATATATTTTAATTTGTTTTTTAACAGTTAAACTTCTCAAAGGCAAGTGGAGGAGTATACGGGATGCCTACAGTCGACATCTACGACTGCTAAGAGAATTTAGGAGTGGATCTGTGGTGTGTGCTCCTGGAGATTATGTTCATTCCAAAAAATTAGAGTGATGATCATTTTTCCTATTGGCTAAAAAAAATCCGCCAAAGCTCAAAAACGCTGGAAAACGCTGCATGCAAATGCGCAAATACACACTACAAAACTTGCAGCAAAACGCTGGAAAAACGATCAAAAACGCTACGCTCAGGTGTGAATGGGGCCTAAGACCCATATGAAATGTAAGGGGACAGTACCAAGACCAGTCCCCAGGTGCAAGGAGAGAATGCAGCAGTGATTGGTTGTCATTGCTAAAAACTTCTGCACCACAGCCTACCCAACCAACTTTGAGGCTGTGTTTTGCCTACACTCCTAATAATTATCACTTTGACTAGAGTAAAGCTTTAAAATGGAACTGTGGGCAAAACCCCCAAAAAATGTCACCTGTCACTAACATTAACCTCCCTGACGGTATTCCCCAGTGTGGCTTGGGGTTAAATTTCAGCACCATTAGCGGTAACCCCGAGCCACACTCGGGATTACATCTCAGGAACCTGGTGCAGGTTATTTACCTTGTCCCCAGGATCCTGCGATGTCCCCCTGCGCTGTCTGCGGGCTCCGTCCTCTGCCTGAAGCCTCTCCGTGCTGGGCTCCGTTCCCTGCGAGCGTCGCGATGCACGGGGGCGGAGCCTGGCGGCAAAATCATAACACATACAGTACTGTAATCTTACAGATTACAGTACTGTATGAAATCATTTCACATCCCTTTTGTCCCCAGTGCTTTGGCCCATGCCCTGCATGCAGTTGTATATTATATATACTGTTCTTTCTGCCTGGAAACTTGAGATTGTCCATAGCAACCAAAAAGTGTCCCTTTACGTCAAAAGTGGCTTTAGACCAACTAGAAAACAGCGATAGTAAATTAGAACACTTGCAGAATTGAGCGATAGTGAATCGTGGGGAAATCTATTTTATTATTATTATTATATATATTTTTTTTAAATTATTTATATTTATTTATTATATTATAATTTATGATTTTGTATTTCAAACTTCATCATACCCGGGATATCTACTAGACTCTTGGTGGACAGATATGTGTGTTATTGCTAAGAATTACAGACCTACAATATAAAACGCCAAATTTCTATACAAAATAATTGTACTTTGAGACTTTGAGACTTTGAGACGCAAAAATCTGAAATAATCATACTGCCAGGGAGGTTAACCCAGCCGTTTTTTTTTTTCTGAGTCCCCCTTGTAGCATAGTTTTATTGCCTGTTGACCTTGCCATTAAGTCTTATATTTCAACTTACTTTACCAAACCAAGCTTTCCCATATGTGACAGTTAGCCACTTGACCCCTAGAAGAATTACCCCCCTTCACCAGGCCATTTTTTACAACACTATACAACACTACATTAATTTAACTGACAATTGCGCAGTCGTGCAACACTGTACCCAAGTAAAATGTATGTCCTTTTTTCCCCCACAAATAGAACTTTCTTTTGGTGGTATTTGATCACCTCTGCAGTTTTTTTTTTTTTTTTTTTTGCTCTATAAACAAAAAAACACCAATATTTTTTTACTTTCTGCTATAAAACATAACCAATACATTAAAAAAATCAAATTTCTTCATAATTTAGGCAAATATGTATTCTGCTACATATTTTTGGTAAAAAAAATCCTAATAGGTGTATATTAATTGGTTTTGCCAAAAGTTATAGCGTTTACAAACTATGGGATATTTTTATTTATTTATTTATTTATTTAATACTAGTAATGGTGGCGATCAGCTACTTATAACAGGACTGCAATATTGTGGCGGACTAATTGGACTCTAACTGACACTTTGCGTGAACCAGTGACACTAATACAGTGATCAGTGCTAAAAAAATATGCACTGTCACTGTACTAATGAAGCTGGCAGGGAAGGGGTTAACATTGGGGCAATTAAAGGGTTAAACGTGTGCCTAGCCTGTGATTTCTCATTGTGTGGATGGTGCTTTGACTAGGGGAAGGCATTTGCAGGAACACAGGATCAATATTTTTCCTTTCTGACAGAACGGCAATCTGCCTTGTTTACATAGACAGATCACCGTTTTGCCTTTGTACTGCATAATCGGTGGGTGCTGGCAGACATCGAGCCTGCCGATCACACACAACGGGACTGGTATGCCGGCGGCACGTGTGTGTCCCAGACGCGGAAGTGTCAGATCACATACTAGGTATGTGATCTGGCACAGATCGGCTGCCCTGCGCAGTATATATATACGGTGGGGTACATACCCCAGTTGAAGTCTTTTAGATGAAACGCATCGGGTTTAATGAGTCCTTTCCATGCCATTGCTCCTTTTTGAATTGTATGCTTTTGTGAACACAGAAGAGATTTTTTATTCGATGCAATACATCTTGGACTCTATGTAAGCCATTTTATTCCAAATAAACCTGTAACCATATGGTTTTTCACTATGGCTTTCTGTTGTTTTTTTATGGATGCTGTTAACCATAAACCTTTCCATCAGTTCTGTGGTGGAAGGAGGTTTTTTTACCATCTGGGACATTTCCATCGTGATCCATTTTCTCACATGCCGGGTCAAGGATTCCTGAGGTGGCTCAGCTGAGGAGGAGGAATTGCACCACTCGCTATCCAGAGCTTTGATATCACATGCCAGATTGATGCTACCTTCTGGTAAGCATATTTAATCTTCTCCCCTCGGTGGTGGATGCACACACAGCGGTGAGTCCTTTAGTCCTACAATACTGGATTCCTTCCCATCAATATAATGGATTAATGTTTTAATCACCAATGAGACTATACTACCAATGTTGATCTACAATTTGCACAGTGCACTTTATTTAACCTCTTGAGGTCCGGGCCATAGCCGAATGATGGCCACAGCACGGACCTCAATTTCCGGGAGGCCATCATGGGACGTCCTCCCCTGTGCACGCGCACCGTGCGCACCCTGCAGGTTCGTACGCTGTGATCACCGAGTCACGGAGACTCGGATGATCACAGATTCAAGTAAGGGGCTGATCCTGGCCCCTTACCATGTGATCAGCTGTCAGCCAATGACAGCTGATCACATGATGTAAACAAAAGCTTGGTAACCTTTTTTTTTCTCCTCATGCTGTCAGCGTGAGGAGAAAAAAAAGCCGATCACCGGTTGTGTTAAAGAGACATCGGTCCCGAAGAGGAAGGAGGCACATATGCCTCATCTGTGCCAGCCAGTGCCACCTGCCATTGCCACCTGCCAGTGCCCACAGTGCCCAGCAGTGCCACCTATCAATGCCCACAAGTGCCACCTATCAATGCCCACAAGTGCCACCTATCAATGCCCACAAGTGCCACCTATAAATGCCCACAAGTGCCACTTATCAATGCCCACCAGTGGTGCCAATCAGTGCCACCTAGCAGTGCTGCCATCAGTGTAAGCAATCAGTGCCCATCACTGCCACCCATCAGTGCCCATCACTGCCACCTATCAGTGCCCATCAGTGCCGCCTCATCAGCCTACATCAATGAAGGGGAAAAATAACCTGTTTGCAAAATTTTATAACAAAATATTTAAAAAAATGATTTTTTTTTTTTTAATTCGGTCTTTTTCAATTTTTTTTAACAAAAACTAAAAACCGCAGAGGTGATCAAATACCACCAAAAGAAAGCTCTATTTGTGGGAAAAAAATGATTAAAATGTAATTTGAGTACAGTGTTGTATGACTGCGCAATTGTCATTCAAATTGTGACAGCGCTAAAAGCTGAAAATTGGTCTGGACAGGAGGGGGGTTTAAGTGCCCAGTAAGCAAGTGGTTAAAGACACTATCTCTATCATAATCAGATGATGGTGTTAGAGTTTTTTGTATACGCTAATCACAATTTATTTTGTATATCACAGTATGTTGATATGTATGTCAATACTCAACATTTGATTCTTAGTGCTGCACTGTTTTCATTTTAATTCATTCACACAATTTTTG
Source organism: Aquarana catesbeiana (assembly GCF_042186555.1). Lineage (NCBI taxonomy): Eukaryota > Metazoa > Chordata > Amphibia > Anura > Ranidae > Aquarana > Aquarana catesbeiana. Next base: position 332,943,329 of record NC_133329.1, on the reverse strand, counting down.
TTAAGATTGTAGTGCTGGCTGCTATTGTTTATTTATGTGTATAGAGCAGTATTTTTATATTACTTTTGTGTGATAGACCAACATAAAGTGGCACATAATTGTGAAGTAGAAGGTAAATGATAAATGGTTTTCCAAATTTTTTATAAATAAATATGTAAAATGTGTGGCATGCATTTGTATTCAGCCCCCCTGAGTCAATACTTTGTAGAACCACCTTTCACTGCAATAGCAGCTGCAAGTCTTTTTGGGGATGTCTCTACCAGCTTTGCACATCTAAAGAGTGACATTTTTGCCCATTCTTCTTTGCAAAATAGCTCAAGCTCTGTCAGATTGAGAGGATCTGTGAACAGCAATTTTAAAGTCTTGCCACAGATTCTCAATTAGATTTAGGTCTGGACTTTGACTGGGCCATTCTAACACATGAACATGCTTTGATCTAAACCAGGGGTCTCCAAACTATTGCCCTCCAGTTGTTCAGGAACTACAATTCCCATCATGCCTAGACATGTCTGTGAATGTCAGAGTTTTACAATGCCTTGTGGGATGTGTAGTTCTGCAACAGCTCAAGGGCCGTAGTTTGGAGATCCCTGATCTAAACCATTCAATTTTATGTTTAGGGTCATTGCCCTGCTGAAAGGGGAACCTCTGCCCCAGTCCCAAGTCTTTTGCAGACTCTAATAGGTTTTCTTCTAAGAGTGTCCTGTATTTGGCCCCATCCATCTTCCTATCAATTATGACCAGCATCCCTGTTCCTGCTGAAGAAAAGCATCCCCACAACATGATGCTGCCTCCACCATGTTTCACGGTGGGGATGGTGTGTTCAGGGTGATGTGCAGTGTTAGTTTTACGCCACACATAGCATTTTGCTTTTAGGTTAAAAAGTTAAATTTTAGTCTCATTTGACCAGAGCACTTACTTCCACATGTTTGCTGTGTCCCCCACATTTTATTTATTATTTATTTATTTATTTATTTATTTCAGGTACTTATATAGCGCCGTCAATTTACACAGCGCTTTACATATATATATTATACATTCACATCAGTCCCTATACCCTCAAGGAGCTTACAATCTAAGGTCCCTAACTCACATTCATACCTATACTAGGGCCAATTTAGACAGGATCCAATTAACCTACCAGCATGTCTTTGGCTGGTGGTTTCTCGCAAACTGCAAACAGGACTTTTTATGGCTTCTTATGGCTTTTTTTCAACAATGGATTTCTTCTTGCCACTCTTCCATAAGGGCCAGATTTGTGGAGTGTACGACTAATAGTTGTCCTGTGGACAGATTCTTCCACCTGATCTATGGATCTCTGCAGCTCCTCCAGAGTTACCATGGGCCTCTTGGTTTCTCTGATTAATGCTCTCCTTGCCCGGCCTTTCAGTTTAGATGGATGACCATGTCTTGGTAAGCTTGTACTCTTTCCATTTGCGGATGAGGGATTGAACAGTGCTCCTGTCAGGGAATCAACAGCAGGAGAAGGGCTCTAGGACCCAGCATCTCTACCATCACTTACGGCAGGAGAAAGACTTTAGAACCCAGCATCTCTGGCAGGAGAAGGGCTTTAGGACCCAGTATCTCTACCAGCAGGTCACATGGGCCTATATAAGGAAGTCTGCTGGTGTCTGCAATTGCTGGTTTGTCGTCAGCTCCCCCTGTGTTCCTGTGCCCCGTATTATCTGCTGATCTGATCTCCTGTGTACCGACCTGGCTTGTTTTGACCTGCTCTTCCTGATCCTCTGGCTTGACCCTTTGGCTTGCACCTGACTTCCTCCTGCCTGCTCCCAGCATCTGACCCCGGCCTGACTTTTGGACTCTGCTTATCTTGCTCCCTGAACTAAGACGCAGCTGATCTTAGGTCATTCTGATCCTGGACTGTCTCTCTGTGAATGACCCCTGGCCTGGCTCCTGGCTCCGCTATTCAGTTATTTCACTGGACTCTGTCTCCTGGACCTTTCAAGCACGCCTGTCCCCAGCAACCCGGCACCCGTGCTTCTGTGGGCACCACACCTGCTGTTCCAACCTTCAGTCGTGTGCTGTGCTCGGCCACAATGGGAGCCCTCCCAGCATCTCGGCCTCCTACCAAGTTACTGACAGCTCCGTGAGATGTTTAAAGCTTGGGATATTTTTTATAACCTAACCTTGCTTTAAACTTCCTCACAACTTTATCCCTGACCTATCTGGTGTGCTCCTTGGCCTTCATGGTGCTGTTTGTTCACTAAGGTTCTCTAACAAACTTCTGAGGGCTTCACAGAACAGCTGTATTTATACTGAGATTAAATTACACACAGGTGGACTCTATTTATTAATTAGCTGACATCTGAAAGCAATTGGTTCCACTAGATTTTAGTTTTTTAGTTAAGGGTATCAGAGTAAAGGGGGCTGAATACAAATGCACGCCACACTTTTCACATATTTATTTGTAAAAAAATTTGGAAAACCAATTATCATTTTCCTTCCACTTCTCAATTATGTGCCACTTTGTGTTGGTCTATCACATAAAATCCCAATAAAATACATTTACATTTTTGGTTGTAACATGACAAAATGTGGAAAATTGTAAGGAGCATGAATACTTTTTCAAGGCACTGTATATACGACCGGATGGTTAAGCTCTTCTAGCCCTGTTTGGAAATATATGCCTATGCTGGACCGTATTTAATATGAAAAAAAATATGTATGTGGCTCGGAGGTCAATTTCGTGAGGAAGAGATAACAATCTTGTCACTACACATACTGTATACTTACATCACCCTCACTTCTACTGGTTGAGCAAAACCAAAATGAGCAGGCAGCGTTTTTATAGCCAGTGAAAATCGCTACCAGATTTGTTAACCCAGCCCTTTGAAGTCTGGTCACTGTGTTTTACAATTCTATTTAAAAATGTATTAAAAGATGTTTAAAAGTGGCAGAGACTTCCCATAAAATCCAACTTATTCCTAAATCAGGGTGCTGTTCTCAATTTACAGAGCCTGTTAAACAATGCTAGACCTATATAAAATGTAAAGAAAGGAAAGGAAAACAAGACTACATCTTTGCAATATATCTGTGAATGAACATTTTTTTATGCAAGTTATTTGTTTACTTAAATATTCTTGTCCAAAAATTAAAATAATTTTGTCTGCATGTTATATTAAACATAGAAATACTACAAAATCTGTTTCATAGATTAAGATGATGTTATTGTTGGCACGTGGTGACAGACATATGCCGCGTACACACGGTGGGAATTTCCGACAACATATGTTCGATGTGAGCTTGTTGTCGGAAATTCTGACCGTGTGTAGGCTCCATCGGACATTTTTTTTCGGAATTTCCGACAAACAAAATTTGAGAGCTGGTTCTCAAATCTTCCGACAACAAATTCCATTGTCGTAAATTCCTATCGTGTGTACACAATTCCGATGCACGCTCGGAATCAAGCAGAAGAGCTGCACTGGCTGTTAAACTTCATTTTTCTTGGCTAGTTGTACGTCACCGCGTTCTTGACGTTCGGCATTTCTGACAACATTTGTGCGGCCGTGTGTATGCAAGACAAGTTTGAGCCAACATCCGTCGGAAATAAATCCAGGATTTTGTTGTCGGAATGTCCGATTGTCTGTACGCGGCAATAGGGTTCAGACACTGCTGTGTAGCATTTGCCCTGTTCTCACCCTTATCATTGTCACTACAGGTATGAGTAGAGCTTAAATAGAGATGAGCAAATTTCTGAAAAGTTTGATCAGTTGTAGTTAAAAATCCATGCACCTCCAAAATTCAGATTTTCTTAATCAAAGACTTTTTAATCACTTGCTGTCTGCCTCATAGCAGTTTTACTGCTACAGGGTGGCAGCAGTGTGCCGGATATATATATATGTGATCTGGCTCTTCCGGGTAGAGAGCATGCATGTGCTGTATAATTACAGCGGGAGTGTGGCGCCAGCAGGGGCACATGCATGCCAATCAGCAGGTACCACGATCTCGATGTCCGCCAGCACCCAGTGATCATTCATTACACAGGCAGAACGGCAGTCTGCCTATGTAAACAAGGCAGATCGCTGTTCTGTCAGAAGGGATGGCATGGATCCTGTGTTCCTGCAAAGCAAGGACATTGATCCATGCCTTCTCCTAGTAAAAGCACCTCCCATAGTACACAGAAACACTAGCTAGGCACACAGTTAATCCTTTGATTGCCCCTGATGTTAACCCCTTCCCAGCCAGTACCATTAGTACAGTGACAGTGCATATTTTTTTAGCATTGATCACTGTATTTGTGTCACTGGTCTCCAAAAAAGTGTCAAAGTGTCCACTGATGTCAGAATGCACCTCGTAGTATCGCAGTCCCACTATAATTTGCTGTTCACTGCCATTACTAGTAAAAAAATATAAATAAAAATATCCCATAGTTGTTCCTCTCTCTCTCTCTTTCTTCTTTCCTCCTCCTTCTTTACTGTGTACTGGCTTCATGTCCGGTGGATATCTCACCCTATATCATGTAGATAACTCAATGTTCTCATGTATGTACTGCTGCTCTGGCCATGTTGGCTTATATTATTTTTTATGTACCAAGCATATATTTTCTTAATAAAGTTGGTTTTCCAATTAAAAAAAAAAAAAAAAAATATCCCATAGTTTGCAGATGCTATAACTTTTGCACAAATCAAAATACGCTTATTGGGATTTTTTTACCAAAAATATGTAGCAGAATACATATTGACCTAAACCGATGAAGAAATGTAATTGTTAACAATTTTTTATTGGACATTGTTTATAGCAGAAAGTTTATAAATGCATAAAAATAAATGCAGAGGTGATCAAATCCCACCAAAAGAAAGCTCTATTTGTGGGGAAAAAAGGACATGCCTATACCTTTTGTTTGGGTACAGTGTCACATGACCATACAATTGTCAGTTAAAGTAACGCAGTGCTGTTTTGCAACAAATTGCCTGGTCAGGGTAAATCTTCTGAAGGTCAAGTGGACTGTATCGAATAAATTAAGCCCAGCTTGATGCATTGATTAGCCTCTACAGGGCAGCAACCTAACTAACCAAAATCCATTCCACAGTGGACTTTATATGTGTTCATTGGCAGCCAGAGCTTTTTCTTTTAAAGATTCTAGCAGGTACACTAATATAGAAGGATGGGACTTGGTGGAATTGGCAGACGGTTATCAGGGATCCAGGGAACAGAAGAATTGGGTATAACACAGAAACAATGAAGTAGCTTTTTGTCTTATTTTCCCAGAGGCAGTTAACCATCAGTTTAAAAATAAATTAAAACAGTACTTTGTATTTCAATGTCTCATAATAGCTGTCAGTGAACACATATAAAGTCCACTGTGGAATGGGTTTTGGTTAGTTAGGTTGCTGCCCTGTAGATAGAGACCAATAGCTGAAAAGAAACAGTTGTCTGGGTCATTGGAAACAGTTAAGCCTGTGATTGAATGGATTAAAGTCATCAGCTAGTCCAAAAAAGAGATGATGGGACAGGACCATAGGCAGTATGCCAATGTAGGCACACTTTGGACATTGTGATGTAGTAGTAGAGGAAGCACTAGTGGTAAATGGGGTATAGGTTCTGTGGAGTATATTTGTCTCTATCTTGTGCACTGTGTTGTATCCCTTTGTCCAACTGGTCAATAGCAGGGAAAAACTTGATTCAGTTCTTTTTTGATTCTAGTGTTTGCATCCGATTTCATGAAAAGGTTATTCTGTGGTTTGCAAAGTAATTGGTTTTAAGGCTTTAGTTTTATTTTTGCAGTATGACTTTTCATAATTGCAGAATCTTGGATGCATACTGAGGAGTGCCAGATACAAAAGTTCATCCCATTTAAATTACTTTTTGGAACATTAAATATTTAAATATTTAAAAGCATCAAATACAGCCAAAGTTTTTTGGAGGCAGAAGCCTCTCCCTTTACTCCTCAAAACACGTTGGATGTATTTGATGTTTTTACCCATTAAATGTTCCAAAAATGTCCCTCAAGTGAGATGAACTTTTGTACAAGGCACTTCTCCTCCTACAGTCTGGTGAGTGCTTCTTTGTCACTATCAGAGAGGTAGCACCCTAGGACAGAACAGGGTCCAACAAAATACTAATGCCGCGTACACACGAGCGGACTTTCCGGCATACTTGGTCCGGCGGACCAGAGTCCGGCAAACAATCCGATCGTGTGTAGGCTCCGGTGGACTTTTTTTTCCCAAAAGTCTGCCGTACCTAGATTTGAAACATGTTTCAAATCTTATGCCGTGTACACACGAGCGGACTTTCCGGCATACTTGCAAATCTGATCGTGTGTAGGCTTCACCGGGTGATGTTGACCACGCCCCCTAAAACGTCACAGTCCCAGCATGCCCAGGGACTGTGACATCATAAGGGGGCGGGGTCTCCGCCTATATAAGTCACAGCGGAGCGCTCAGAGAGCAGTCCAGCCGGAGAGACCGTCGTGTCAACATCTGGAGAAGAGAAGAAGGAAGAATCCAAGAAGACAAGAAACAAGAAGTCCGGACCTCTGCTGGCAAAAGAGCTGCATGAAGACAGCGGAGGAGCCGGCAGAAAAACTGGAACACCGGGAGAAGAGGCCAGAGAGAGCGGAGAAGAACCAACCGGACGCCGGGAGAAGAGGAACCGGAGGGACCCCCGAAGCTGGAAGAAGACCCCTGAAGCTGGAGGAAGACGCCTGAAGCCGGAGGAAGACCCCCCGGAGCTGTCCAATAAATTATTTTAAAAACCTGTGTAGTGTGTTTTATTATTGAAACTTTTTCCCTAGGTAAATGGGTAGGGGTACCATGTACCCCATACTCATTCACATAGGGTGGGGGACCGGGATATGGGGGCCCTCTTATTATAGGGGGCTCCCAGATTCCGATAAGCCCCCCGCACGTAGACCCCGACAACCAACGGCCAGGGTTGTCGGGAAGAGGCCCTTGTCCTCATCAACATGGGGACAAGGTGCTTTGGGGTGGGGGGGCCCCGCAGGGTGCCCCCCCTCCCCCAAAGCACCCACCCCCCATGTTGAGGGCATGCGGCCTGGTACGGTTCAGGAGGAGGGGCGCTCGCTCCTCTCCACCCCCCTTTCTGACCGGCCGGGTTGCATGCTCAGATCGGAGTCTGGTATTGATCTTAGGGGGAACCCCATGCCGTTTTTTCAGCATAGGGGGTTCCCTGTATAATCCATACCAGACTTAAGGGCCTGGTATCCCCCGTGACGGGGCTCGCAAGGTGTCAATCTCGCCGATAAAAGCAGCGAGATTCACTTCCTTTTCTAGTCCTGTCGTACCCGAGTCACGTTCAAAATGAACGGACTTGGCCATGTGTGGGCAAGTCCGTTCATTCTGAAAGTCCGTCAGAAAGACGGGCGGATCTAGCCTGCCGGAAAGTCCGGTCGTGTGTAGGCAAGTCCGTCCGTTCAGGTAGTTCGCTGGAAAGTCCAGCGGAAAGACCGACGGACCAAGTCTGCTGGAAAGTCCGATCGTGTGTACGAGGCATAACATTAACTTACAAAGCCATCCACAACTTGGCCCCCAGCTTCATCACTAACCTAGTCTCAAAATACCAACCAAATAATTTTCTTCATTCCTCCCATGAGCTCCTGATCTCTAGCTACCTTGTCACCTTCTCCCATGCTCGCCTCCAGGACTTCTCCAGAGCCTCTCCCATCCTTTAGAATCCCTTACCCCAGTCTGTCTGACTATCTCCTACTCTATCCACTTTTAGGCGATGCCTAAAAACTTCTCTCTTCAGGAAGCCTATCCTGCCCCCACATAACAACTGTACTTTCATTTTCTTCATCAGCTAATCCCCCACAGTTATTACCTTTTGTTTCACTTGAGTGTAAGCTTTAACAAGTAGGGCACTCTGATTCCTCCTCTACTGAAGTGTATTTTTACTGTACTGTTTGCCCTAAAATTGTAAAGCACTGCACAAACTGTTGTCACTAATAATAGTAATAATAACAGGGTCCACCTATACTATATTTTAACCATGGATCTGCTTCTTTGAGGAAAAAAAATCACTTTACAGTAGATCCATTAAGCCTTTATCGATCCAGCACTGTCACACACACATTTTGCATAATTGATGACTTGCTAATAGTAGAGAAAATGTTTTGAGCGATATTGCATTCCCAGGAAATTGTGGAGAAGGTTTTCCGGGAGTAGGTGTTACCTTGATAAAGGTAAATAATTTTAGTAGGTCCTTTTTGTTGCCATCTTGAAAATGTCATAGTCTCTGCCCTGTGGAAACGCTGAATTTTTCTGGATGGGCTTTTTCACCTCCTGTCATGCTATGATACTGTGCCGATACACTATATTACTTTTCATCTTTGGGGACAAAGTATGTAATTTGCTATGCAAAATAACGGGTACGCTCTGGGGTTCTATGACAGCAGATTCAATAGTTTAATTTGAATATCTTGAGGATTTTAAGATCCAGTCTATAGCATATATTAACAGGCAAGCCAGGTTGTAGAATCTAATATTAGAAAGATTAAGGCTCCTTTCACACCAGTCTGAATTTAACATCATTTGAAATCTGGGATCAACTCTAATCATAAAACTATGTGCCATCTTTGGATGACAAATAGGAGTTATAACTATGAAAAAAGTGTCTGGATTATTTTTATTGTATTATTATAGATAGGATATTATAGTACAGGCATTTTAGCTCATTCGCTGCAAAAACTGCTACACCACTCTTTATGTTTAGCAGCCACAGTCATTTTGGAGATATGTGTGCTTTGGTGCATAGCTTCCAACTGTCCCTGATATCGAGGGACTTCCCTGGTTTGGAACAAAGTCCCTCTGTCCCTCTTTCCTCCTGATTTGTACCTGATTTTGGTTTGATCTATATAGTTGTATATAAAATGCACTTTATATCTTTCAAAAATTGTTTCACAGTGCTACACCTTTCATCCAATTTCAAAATTGCTGTATATGTAAATTTCAAGAGCCAGTATAAAGGAATAGTAGAAGTAAAATAGAAGCATTTGTGGGTTTGACTAATATTTTTTGTTGCATAATTCTCCTTTAAGGGGGTATGGCCGGGGGATGTGTCCTATGCCTACATACTTTTGCTAATAGGTGCCTCTTGTTTCCATATCAAAAAGTTGGGAGGTATGTTTGGTGCTCCCAGGAAATTTTTCAGAGAAGTTACAGGGCCTAGAAGACTATACCTCCACAAGTGTAAGCAAATTACTAAGGGTTCAACCAGTAATCCAAAGACTGGATGGAACAGAAACACTGAGCCAGATGGCTGACGGTGCCAAAGAATGATTTTGAAGCATAGGTGGGAGGATTACCATTTAATCTACGAGACGTGGCACACACCTATCTGTGCATCAGGTTGTTTATTATAAGTAACACAGAAAGTTTCAGACTGACACCCTCTCTGAGGATGCCAGCCTGACCCTAATTGTTGCTATCTCTGCAGAGTTTGTGCATTTATGCTGCAGGAACACTGTGCTGTGTACTTCCAATTCATCTTCTTTGGGACCATGCACTAGGAACCAAACTGCTACCAGAATTTGGGGACATTTGCCCAACGTTTTAAATAATATGTTCTAGGGTGGATAAACAATACAGCCAACTAGGGTAACAGGATTGGTACTCAGAAGGAGCAAAAAATATAAATGTGACAGAAAAAAATGAAAATAATCTTGAGACTCTTCTCAACAGCAGTTCTTCTGCTGGATTTATCTTCTTTTTTTTAATTCTTTATTTAGGCATCAATGGATTTGGTACAATAATACAGAGAGAGTCAACCTAAAAACATGCATAGCTCATCAGACCAAGCCATAAAATTAATCATTCCAGTTGTTCTCAACCTTACAAAAAATAGGATGGTCTTACGTATCAAGTAGCCCATCCAGAAAAATACTTTTATGTATATTTATATATGAGACCGAATAATCAGTCTCATGACGCAAACTGCAGTATAGAATATGGAGTATAGACTCCAAAGAAAAGATAGAAAGAAAATATTAGAAAATAATAGAAAAGAAGAAGATAAAAAAAAAAATAGAGGGATGAGGGTGGTGAGGAAAGGGAATGTGCTCCCTCCAGCAGATAGCACCCGCATATCAGGAAACTATGGAGATTGAGATGCAAGTGGCATCTGATCCCTGTAAAAGAAATAAGGATTCCAGATCTTCCAATACTTATCATCCTGATCCTTCAAAGCCATGGTGAGTTTTTCCATAACCTGAATTTCCGCCATTCTTGCCTGTCAGTGGGCAATTGTGGGAGGACATGAACTTTTCCATAAGGCTGGAATACAGGCATTAGCAGCTGTAAGTAAATGTCTGAGTAAAGAATTTTTAAACCTTTTGTTAGATGAAAGGGCATCATTAAGTAAATACGCTGCCAGGTTCCTGTTAGGGGAAACTCCTATCATGGTCCCAATTGTAGTTTCTACGTCATTCCAGAAAATGGTTAATTTTGAGCATTCCCAAAAAACATGTAGAAGAGTTCCCATGGCCTCCCCACAGCGCCAACAGGTATCCGGGACCTGGGGTATATCTTGTGTAATTTAGCCAGCGTTCTGTACCACCGCTTTAAAAGTTTGTAGCCTCCCTCCTGATACCTGCTTGCCAAAGAGGCTTTATGGGCAAACAAAACAATTTTGTCTTTCTGGGGCTGGTAAATCGTCACTCGAAGGTCATTTTCCCATTTTTGTATGAAAGTCTGAAATGTCTCCTCCATTCATCAAGAGAGCGTAAAAATGAGAGAGTGAGTGAGGAAGCTGATTGCCGTCTGAGTATATCTGTTCTAGCGGTGTGAGTTGGCATAACCTACGATGGTCCGCTGGCAGTGACCTAAAGTAAGTGGACAATTGTGCCCGACGAAAGAAGTCGAGTTCTGTTTGAAAATGTGCCTTAACATCTTTGTTGGACATAATCTGATTATACAGGGCACATGGGTCAGTTGTCCCTGTTGAAGGGCAGAGAGGAGGTTGGTGCCATTGGCGTAAACCACCATTCCTGGCTTAAGCTGGTGTGGCGTCAACCACCTCTGAACCTGCCCCTGCAGAGCTGACAGACTCTCTGCCCCAGTGTGGCTCCTGTCTTTTGGCCTGCATACTTGCGTAGCCCCTTGAACGCCTACGGAGCACCGCTGGTTCCAAGGACAAAGCACAGGAAAAGGCCATGGAGGAAGAAGAAGAGGAGGGGGTGGAGGAGAGAGGTGTGTCAGAATCACCAGTAGTAGAATTTTGGAGGCGTGGTGGCGGAACAACCTCCAACACTACTGCACCTTGTCCGGCATCCTTCCCAGCTGCCAGCAGAGTCACCCAATGCCATGTGAAACTTAGGTAATGTCCCTGTCCATGCCTGCTTGACCATGAGTCAGCGGTAATATGCACCTTACCGCTGATCGCCCTGTCCAGCAAGGCCAAGACATTGCCTTCCACATGCCGGTAGAGAGCCGGAATCACCTTCCATGAGAAAAAGTGGCGTTTGGGAACCTGCCACTGAGGAACCGCACATTCCACAAACTCACAGAAGGGGGCAGAGTCTACCAACTGAAAAGGTAGCAGTTGAAGTGCTAGGAACTTTGCCAAGCTAGCATTCAACCGCTGGGCATGTGGATGGCTGGGAGCGAACTTCTTTCTGCGGTGTAGCAGCTGGGGCAGGGAAACTTGCCTGGTACAATCTGACGTCAGTGTACCGATAGCAGATTGCCCGCAAGTACTTGGCTGTGACACATCTAATTCTACACCTTCATTCCTCTCAGTGCAGGTCTCAGAGAGGACTAAAGGTATAGTGGGGTTGGAGATCCCAGCTGATGAGGAGCAAGGAGAGGTCCTCTTTGTTCTTTGGTGTGGGTCTTTTAGGTACGCTTGCGAATGAACTGCATGGCTGGTCAACATATGTCTGGTCAAGCATGTGGTGCCCAAACGGGAGATGTTTTGGCCACGCGAGATACGCTTGAGACATATGTTGCAAATAGCAGCGTGGTGAACTGATGCACTCATCTCAAAAAAGGCCCACACCAAAGAACTTTTGGAATAATGCACTGAGACAGCAGCGCCCTGCACATGCGGAGCTCTGCGGTGTGTTGCAGTCAGTGTGTTGCCCTTAAGCTGGCCCCTGGAGGGCATCCTGCCTCATTGGTGATGTGCCTCCTCCTCCTTCTCTCTCCTATCAGGCACCCACGTGGAGTCAATGACCTCATCATCCCCTCCCTCCTCATCATTGGAGCAAACCTGGCAGTATGCTGCAGCAGGGGGAACATGACTGCCAGATCGCTGTCCTTCTTGGGCACCCCTTCTGTCTGGGCTCACGTTACTGCCTTCCTCTAGCTACCATCATCGGAGCTTTCAAAACGCTGGGTATCCTCCTGGAGCATGTACCCAACACTGTGGTTAAACAGTTTGGGGGACTCCTCAGGAGGACATGGTGGGGCTAGGGAACTGATGCCATTGAGCCGAGGGAAGAGGCCACGTTTGCAGCTGCTTTGCCAGACAAAGTACCCTGAGCCTGTGTGAGAGAGGATGAGGAGGATGAGGACGGCTTGGTCATCCACTCAAACAAGTCTTCCGCATGTTGCGGCTCAACATGGTCAGCTGCCAAAAAAAAGGCCAAGCGTGTCCCACGGCCACGTGCTGATGAGGATGCATCGTGTCCACGACCAGCACTGTTGCCTCTAGACACAGAGCCTGCTTGCCCTCTTTTATTGGCTTGTGACGGTCTGCCACTCCTTGTTGGCCTTCCAGACATACTAATGGCCTGCAGTGAGATGTAGCTGCACAAAACTGGGATGTATATATATACCGATTATACTGCAGCTAGCAGAATCAACTGCCTGCCTGTAGTATTATTAGTATGAGAACACCTGCACTTGTCTTCAGGTAGCTATACTGTAGGTGAAACTGTGCAGGGTACACAGTACACTAACTGGAAATACTTAAGAGCCTGCCTGTGCTATTAATAGGATCAGAAGAAGCACACAAGCACTTGGCTTCAGGTAACTATACTGTAGGTGCAACTGTGCAGGGTTACACAGTACACTAACTGTAAATACTTCAAAAGCCTGCCTGTGTTATTAATAAGATCGGAAGAAGCACACAAGCACCTGGCTTCAGTTAGCTATACTGTAGGTGCAACTGTGAAGGGTACACAGTACACTAACTGGAAATACTTCAAGAGCCTACCTGTGCTAGTAATAGGATCAGAAGAAGCACACAAGCACTTGGCTTCAGTTAGCTATACTGTAGGTGCAGCTGTGCAGGGTTACACAGTACACTGACTGTAAATACTTCAAGAGCCTGCCTGTGCTATTAATAGGATCTGAAGAAGCACACAAGCACTTGGCTTCAGGTAGCTATACTGTAGGTGCAACTGTGCAGGGTTACACAGTACACTAACTGTAAATACTTCAAAAGCCTGCCTGTGCTATTAATAAGATCAGAAGAAGCACACAAACACCTGGCTTCAGGTAGCTATACTGTAGGTGCAACTGTGCAGGGTACACAGTACACTAACTGGAAATACTTCAAGAGCCTGCCTGTGCTATTAATAGGATCAGAAGAAGCACACAAGCGCTTGGCTTCAGGTAGCTATACTGTAGGTGCAACTGTGCAGGGTTACACAGTACACTAACTGTAAATACTTCAAGAGCCTGCTTGTGCTATTAATAGGATCAGAAGAAGCACACAAGCACTTGGCTTCAGGTAGCTATACTGTAGGTGCAACTGTGCAGGGTACACAGTACACTAACTTGAAATACTGTAAAAACACTTGCCTGCCTGTCAGTGTATTAGGAAGAGAATAGGAATAACGGATCTAGCTAAACTGAATACAGTGTATATATATATATATATATATATATATATATATATATATATATATATATCTGGCCAGTAAGTCTGTCATTTTTAACTTAGATTAACAGACAAAGCAAAGTTGTCCAGCCCATGTGATATGAGTGTTGAAGCAAAGCATTTAACACTGACAGGGGTGCTTAGATTGATTAGCTTTTATTAATTAAACTGTTTAAAAACTTTTTAGCTGGACTTTGACGTCAATATGTTAGTCAAGTCCATATAAATCTGCTAGTGCATCTAATGCCGCGTACCCACGAGCGGAATGTCCGACAGAAAAATTCCGACTGAAGCTTTTCATCGTATATTCCGATCGTGTGTATGCCTCATGGGACTTTTTTTTTTTTTTAATTCTGATGGACTTAGAAATAGAACATGTTCTAAATATTTCCGACAGAACCAATTCCTATCTGGAAAACCGCTCGTCTGTATGCTGTTCCGCCAGACCAAAAACAACGTATGCTCTGAAGCAAGTACGAGACGGAAGCTATTGGCTACTGGCTATTGAACTTCCTTTTTCTAGTCCCGTCGTATGTGCTGTACGTCACCGCGTTCTTGATGATCGGACTTTGGTGTGATCGTGTGTATGCAAGACAGTTTCAGCGGAATTCCATCGGAACTCCGTCGGAAAAACTTTCAGAGTTTATTCCGGCAGGAAAACCGGTTGTGTGTATACGGCATAACACTACTTTCTCCCCAGTAGGGATGAGCCGAACACCCCCCTGTTCGGTTCGCACCAGAACATGCGAACAGGAAAAAAGTTCGTTCGAACACGCGAACACCGTTAAAGTCTATGGGACACGAACATGAATAAACAAAAGTGCTAATTTTAAAGGCTTATATGCAAGTTATTGTCATAAAAAGTGTTTGGGGACCTGGGTCCTGCCCCAGGGGACATGGATCAATGCAAAAAAAAGTTTTAAAAACGGCCGTTTTTTCAGGAGCAGTGATTTTAATAATGCTTAAAGTCAAACAATAAAAGTGTAATATCCCTTTAAATTTCGTACCTGGGGGGTGTCTATAGTATGCCTGTAAAGGGGCGCATGTTTCCTGTGTTTAGAACAGTCTGACAGCAAAATGACATTTTGAAGGAAAAAACTTATTTAAAACTACCCGCGGCTATTGCATTGCCGACAATACACATAGAAGTTCATTGATAAAAACGGCATGGGAGTTCACCAAAGGGGAACCCCAAACCAAAATTTAAAAAAAAAAATGACGTGGGAGTCCTCCTAAATTCCATACCAGGCCCTTCAGGTCTGGTATGGATATTAAGGGGAACCCCGGCCAAAATAAAAAAAAAAAATGACGTGGGGTTCCCCCTAAATTCCATACCAGACCCTTCAGGTCTGGTATGGATTTTAAGGGGAACCCCGCGCCAAAAAAAAAAAAAAAAAAAAAAACGGCGTGGGGTCCCCCCAAAAATCCATACCAGACCCTTATCCGAGCACGCAACCTGGCAGGCCGCAGGAAAAGAGGGGGGGACGAGAGTGCGGCCCCCCCTCCCTCCTGAACTGTACCAGGCCACATGCCCTCAACATTGGGAGGGTGCTTTGGGGTAGCCCCCCAAAACACCTTGTCCCCATGTTGATGAGGACAAGGGCCTCATCCCCACAACCCTGGCCGGTGGTTGTGGGGGTCTGCGGGCGGGGGGCTTATCGGAATCTGGAAGCCCCCTTTAACAAGGTGACCCCCAGATCCCGGCCCCCCCCTGTGTGAAATGGTAAGGGGGTACATAAGTACCCCTACCATTTCACGAAAAAAGTGTCAAAAATGTTAAAAATGACAAGAGACAGTTTTTGACAATTCCTTTATTTAAATGCTTCTTCTTTCTTCTATCTTCCTTCATCTTCTGGTTCTTCTGGTTCTTCTGGCTCTTCTGGTTCTTCCTCCGGCGTTCTCGTCCAGCATCTCCTCCGCGGCGTCTTCTATCTTCTTCTCCTCGGGCCGCTCCGCACCCATGGCATGGGGGGGAGGCTCCCGCTCTTCTCTTCTTCTTTTCTTCTCTTCTTCTCTTCATTTTCTTCTCCGGGCCGCTCCTCATCTATGCTGGCATGGTGGGAGGCTCCCGCTGTGTGACGGCGCTCCTCGTCTGACAGTTCTTAAATAACGGGGGGCGGGGCCAACCGGTGACCCCGCCCCCTCTGACGCACGGGACATGACGGGACTTCCCTGTGGCATTCCCCGTGACGTCACAGGGAAGTCCCGTCAAGTCACCGTGCGTCAGAGTGGGGCGGGGTCACCGGGTGGCCCCGCCCCCCCGTTATTTAAGAACTGTCAGACTAGGAGCGCCGTCACACAGCGGGAGCCTCCCTCCATGCCAGCATGGATTGCGGAGCGGCCCGGAGAAGAAAATGAAGAAGAGAAGAAGAGAAGAAAAGAAGAAGAGAAGAGCGGGAGCCTCCCCCCCATGCCATGGGTGCGGAGCGGCCCGAGGAGAAGAAGATAGAAGACGCCGCGGAGGAGATGCTGGACGAGAACGCCGGAGGAAGAACCAGAAGAGCCAGAAGAACCAGAAGATGAAGGAAGATAGAAGAAAGAAGAAGCATTTAAATAAAGGAATTGTCAAAAACTGTCTCTTGTCATTTTTAACATTTTTTACACTTTTTTCGTGAAATGGTAGGGGTATAAGTACCCCCTTACCATTTCACACAGGGGGGGGGCCGGGATCTGGGGGTCACCTTGTTAAAGGGGGCTTCCAGATTCCGATAAGCCCCCCGCCCGCAGACCCCCACAACCACCGGCCAGGGTTGTGGGGATGAGGCCCTTGTCCTCATCAACATGGGGACAAGGTGTTTTGGGGGGCTACCCCAAAGCACCCTCCCAATGTTGAGGGCATGTGGCCTGGTACGGTTCAGGAGGAAGGGGGGGCCGCACTCTCGTCCCCCCCTCTTTTCCTGCGGCCTGCCAGGTTGCGTGCTCGGATAAGGGTCTGGTATGGATTTTTGGGGGGACCCCACACCGTTTTTTTTTTTTTTTGGCGCGGGGTTCCCCTTTAAATCCATACCAGACCTGAAGGGTCTGGTATGGAATTTAGGGGGAACCCCACGTCATTTTTTTTTTTTAATTTTGGCCGGGGTTCCCCTTAATATCCATATCAGACCTGAAGGGCCTGGTATGGAATTTAGGGGGACTCCCACGTCATTTTTTTTTTTTAATTTTGGTTCGGGGTTCCCCTTTGGGGAATTCCCATGCCGTTTTTATCAATGAACTTCTATGTGTATTGTCGGCAATGCAATAGCTGCGGGTAGTTTTAAATGAGTTTTTTCCTTCGAAATGTCATTTTGCTGTCAGATTGTTCTAAACACGGGAAACATGCGCCCCTTTACAGGCATACTATAGACACCCCCCAGGTACGAAATTTAAAGGGATATTACACTTTTATTGATTGACTTTAAGCATTATTAAAATCACTGCTCCTGAAAAAACGGCCGTTTTTAAAACTTTTTTTTGCATTGATCCATGTCCCCTGGGGCAGGACCCAGGTCCCCAAACACTTTTTATGACAATAACTTGCATATTAGCCTTTAAAATTAGCACTTTTGATTTCTCCCATAGACTTTTAAAGGGTGTTCCGCGGCATTCGAATTTGCCGCGAACACCCCAAATTGTTCGCTGTTCGGCGAACTTGCGAACAGCCAATGTTCGAGTCGAACATGAGTTCGACTCGAACTCGAAGCTCATCCCTACTCCCCAGACTAACAATGCAGCTGTCCAAAGGTGTCTCTGTTAGTCCTTTATCTAGAGTAGAGACATCCTAGAAAGGGAGTGTGATACTGGCAGGATCACAAGGTAAAAGTAAAATTATAATGCCCCGTACACACGGTCGGATTTTCTGATGGAAAATGTCTGATTGGAGCATGTTGTCGGACATTCCGACCGTGTGTGAGCTCCATCGGACATTTTCCATCGGATTTTACGACACACAAAGTTTGAGAGCAGTCAATTCCGAACGTGTGTGGCCAGTTCCGACGCACAAAGTGCCACGCATGCTCAGAAGAAATTCCGAGACGGAACAGCTCGGTCTGGTAAAATTAGCGTTCGCAATGGATACAGCACTTGCGTCACGCTGCAATGTAAAAAATGGTTTAATACAGTGCACTCTCTTCTTCTTTATAATGTGAGAAGAATGAAGTAGTTTTGCTGCTCATATTCACACAGACTTCTCACAAACTTCTTTATTATTTATCAGGATTCCCTCAATATATTTGGATTTGTCACATCTGACCAATTTTTTTTTTTTACTTTTTTTGCTTTTTACTCCAGAGTATTTTTGTGTGTGTTTTGTGTGTCAAGTTACCACAACACCATTATTATCTTGTATTATTTAATCTTAATGAGATTGTTTGGTGTTGGTGTCTCTTGTTAATTTCACATTGTATTTTGAAATGTACCTGCCTCCTCACCAACAAACTGTTTTTTTTTTAAGGAAAACACACATAGGCGAGTATAATTGAACCAAAAATTCCTTTATTAAGGGCTCAGAACCAAGCAAAGAGGGAGGCAACGCTGGAGAAACAGCTGAAATTGGCGAAGCCTTTGGCCCCCAGGGCACATATCAATTATTTTACTGCAAAATTGGTGGCCTGAGGAGTCCATATCTAAGGAAGTGCAGTCTGGTCCAGAAGTCCCAGAGATCCGGAAAGCAGCAGATGACATCTGTGTCCCCAGGCCGTGGTACTACAAGAGGCTGCATCTTTTGTCAGACCAGACTGAACCCAGGTCATCACTCTCTGGTCTTCCTTCCACGCTTCCTTCCACGCTGTGGCTCTGGTGGTGGAGTTGTGGCAGGAGGAGGAGGAGGAGGAGGATGGTCCAACTCAATCACGTCGGTCTTGGGTGTGATTTCGCCACTCACCCCCTTAGTTAGGACTTTATAAATAAGTTTCTCACACATGAGGCGTTGACCCTCCTGCATGCCCTTCAGTTTGGTGGCAGCCATGCAGGCAAAGGCCTCTTCAGGAGTGGGTAAAGCTCTGAGGGACGCAGAAGCCTCCTGAATGAGCCTGAGCGCTGAATCCTGAACGTGACCCTTCCTGGGTCTTTTGTATGGAAGGCGGAGGGGAGGAACCTGCGATTCGGTCAGGCTTCTACTGGTCCCAGGCTTCTCCTGGCTGCCACTTAGCCCCGCCTCCTCCTGGCTGCCACATTCCACAGCCTCCTCCTGTGTGCCACATTCCAGAGCCTCGTCCTGGCTGAGGTCTTCCTGTGTATAAAAAAGGGACAAAGTTTGAGTTTTTGATTCATCAATCACACACAATTTTCAGCTCATGACTGTTGCAAATTGAATGTTAACAAATATAACAGACTATCCTTCTGAGCCCAGCATTTTTCATTCTTGTCCCAATTATTTTTGCCCACTAATGTCTATTGATATGTAAAACACTTTCTTAAATCAGCAGTTATCAATAATAACATCTAGTAAAGATCATTTATTCATTGACCAGAAATCTGTAGAAGAATGCTATACCTGACTCCATCTGGGCTCCTCCGCTTCTTCCTGGCTGGAAGTCCCAGGTTGGACATCGGAAGCCTCAGCTGGGGTGGAAGGAAGAGTGGAAGGAAGTGTTGAGAGGGATTCCCTGACTCCAGTCTGGTCTGACAGAAATCGCAGTCTCTCATAGTACCACAGCCTGGGGACATAAATGTCATCTGCTGCAGCTCCTGATCTTTGGGAAACCTTCTTGTCCTCCTTAAGATAAGTGCTCCTCAGGCCACCAATTTTGCGTTTAAATAGGGGATGGTTGCCGTGGGGACCACTGGCTTCACCAACTCCAGCAGTTTCTAAAGCGCTGCCTGCCTCTTTTGTTTATGATTGTAATGTGGATGTTTCACCTGCCACAGAGAGGGCAGCTTCCTGTACTTATCTATGAACAGGGGGAGGAAGTTGTGGTCATTGAAGCCATCCATTTTATCTGCAAAACACAACACGAGACAAACCCTAATGTCAGGCAAAACTCTCCTAATCTTGTTACAATATAGGCCTCAATCTAGAAGCAGTATAGGCCGAAGTTTAGATCTTATCTTCGTTATCACGATCGGCGCCTCCGATACTCCTTCCTCCGCTCACAGATCGTACGTACTACGCACGCGTGTTACGCTTTATACACACTGCACATGCGTGTAACTCCGCCCGCCCCTGACGTTCTTTCTAGTCTATTCCCCGCCCCTTTTCATTCAGCGCAGTGGGGGAAGAGCACATGGCGAGGACACAGCAGGTGCGTGCTAATTATAGCAACGAGGAGGAGGGGGAGGAAAGCCCGGAGCGAGAAATGCCTGGATCCAGAAGGAGAAGAAGGCCTCAAATATGTCCTTTGGGGAGATGTTGGAGATGGTCAACATCCTGAAGAGGGCCGACTATGATGGAAAGTATGGACCTTACCCCAACCCCAATGTCAGAAAGGCCAAGATAATAGCGAAAGTGGTCAAAAGTCTGCACCGGAATTTCGGGGTATGACAATCGAAAGATCAGCTCAGGAAGCAGTGGTCGGACCTAAAATTAAGAGAACATGAGCAGCACCGAAAGATCCGGAGAGTGCTGCAAAAAAGTAAGTAGTTGTGCTGTGTTCCTATTCTTTTTGTGTTTATTAAGTTCGTGCTGCTCCATGTGCTTTTCTTAACTGTTATCCAGTTTAAAATGTCAACTTTCATGTTCATGGGCACATTATTCGTTCGTATCAAACATTTTTCTTTCTGCCTATAAAACACCATTGTTTTGGCCATATGCATTTGACCACATTTTTTAGGGCCTACTATGAAAATAATTTGGTTGTGTAGATGGGTTTGTTACTAAAATGAAATGCAAACTCGATTCTGTGTAAGGAGATGACACTGAGCAGCTGTTTACACATCTGGACGCTGTAGCACTAGTGTGGGACACAAGAACACCCTTTTTATTAGGGGGCCCACACAGGTGCTCCAGTGTATACTATAGGGGTGTCTCCATCTGTGAAGCTTGTAAAAAACAGGTAAAGTATTGAAGCTTGACAAAGGACAATAAAAAATCTACATCTTGGAACTCTGCCAAAATAGACAATTGTATCCCACTTCCAAGCAATGTTTCATATTTATAGTTCTGCCATCAAATATCTGCGTGCTAAGTATACCATTTTTTTTTTTACATAGGGGAGAAAAGATTCGGAGGACACCCCTCATCTGAGGAGACCAGAGACCCCCCACCTCTGGAAGAAGGGGAAATCCACCAAACACAAGAAGAGCAGGAGGAGGAAGACGTGGTGGAAATTGGCACCACAACAGGTGAGTGTCTGCGACCACAGGCTCAGGTAAGAGATGGATGCCGGCATATTTATAATACATGTTTTTTTTTCTTTCTATCTTTTTAGGTGATCGTGATGTTGTGGATCCAGGGCATTTCACCTCGGAAAGTGCACAGATCCTGATTGGGGAGATCATGGGGTGTAATAGGGACTTGGAAAACATCAAGAAAAACATCAATGATGTTATTCAAAAAAATTAGAACATCATTGGGGAGAGTTTAAAACCCCTCCAAATCCCTTTCTTTTATGGTGTGCTACAATTTTAACATTTTTTGTCTAAGCCAAATTTTGAGGATGCACACAGTGTGTCAACATGTGCTATCTGCCATCACGGGAGATCAATGGACGCGTTTTGGGGGTGCAACCCCTTCCTCAATAATGAAGTAGCTGTGAGGAAGGGGTTGCACCCCCAAAACACGTCCCTTGATCCCCCATGATGGCATCTAGCACATGTTGACATTCGGGTATTTGTGTGCATCTTCAAAATTTGGCTTTTCCGGGGGTGACTTCACCCCATCTGAACGCAATATCAAACACAGTTTGTAAATACTCATGTCTGATATTGCCTTCAAGTTCTACCAAATGTGAACTTTGTAAGTTCAAGATTTGTGTCTTTCTTGTGGGTTTTAAACATGCCTGTTTGATCTTAAATGGACATTTCTACTTTTTCTAATGTGACCCCAAAAATTGTTATACAACAAACTTGTTGGTTTGTTTTAAAAATCTTTTCTAAATGCACATGTGATTGTGCAGGTATTAATAAGATTGTTAATCAAGAATGTGTGGATTATTGTCTCAACGCTACAACACTTTTGGGGTGCTCTAATTGGTGTTTTCTGTGACAATGGATGTTTTTTCCTAAGGGCAAATCCACTTTGCACTCCAAGTGCAGTTTCAAGTGCACTTGTAGTGCAAAGTGTCTTTGCCTTTAGTAAATAACATCCAACAGTGCTTTGT
The DNA here is from genome assembly GCF_042186555.1 of Aquarana catesbeiana. Lineage (NCBI taxonomy): Eukaryota > Metazoa > Chordata > Amphibia > Anura > Ranidae > Aquarana > Aquarana catesbeiana. Next base: position 332,921,295 of record NC_133329.1, on the reverse strand, counting down.
ATAAGGTTACACAATCACGCCATTTTCAAAACTCAACACATTTCTGTCAGGGTCAGCTAAAACAAACACAAGCAGTAAATGTCACCAAAGATTTGCTTAATGTTTTTTTTTATTTGATAAAGGTTTCACACATTGTCTGGCATATTGATAGCCCCCCTACCCGCAAAGAATTCCAGGTATCTTAGCCGAACATCACGGGCATTTAGGGAGGGCAAGCCAGGACGGCCACTTTCAAGCGCCGTTAGGGTTGGTTCATTTTGAATTCCAGCCTCAGGCCCAACTGAGCCAGCATAGTTGGCAGAATGTTTCTGTAAAAAGTTGTGTAGAACACAGCACGCCAGGATAATATGATTCAGTTTATACGCTGCCATATGTATGGGTGTAAGAAATAGGCGGAACCGGCTGGCCATGATTCCAAACGTGTTCTCCACCACCCTTCTGGCTCTGGCCAGCCGTTAATTAAAAACCCTCTGGTCCGGGGTGAGGGTCCTCATTGGGAATGGCCGCATAAGATGGTCCCCCAGCGCAAAGGCTTCATCCGCAATGAAGACAAATGGGAGTCTTTCCACATTGTCTTCTGGAGGTGGCAAGTCCAAGCTGCCAATCTGGAGATGCCTGTAGAACTCAATCTGGGTGATGACTCCACCATCGGACATCCAGCCATTCTTCTCCTGGGGGGAGATGCCTGTCGAGAACTTGAGGTCCTGCAGGCTTCTCCCCATCGCCAAGTACCGCAGGGTGGTGACTAGCTTCTGCTCCGGAGTGATGGCTTGCCTCATGCAGGTATCCTGCCTGCTAATATAGGGGGTCAGCAAAGCCAACAAACGGTGAAATATGGGGTCCGTCATCCGGAGAAAGTTCCAGAAATCATCAGGATTATTCTCACGGATCTCACAGAGCAAAGGCATATGACAGAACTGGTCACGCTGAAGCAACCAATTCTTGGTCCATGAACTCCTCCCCACCCTGTTAATGGACTGGACTTGTGTCAAGGTCAGGACCCCAACACCAAGCTCCCGCACAGCACGAACTCTACGAGGAGTGAGTATATGCAACATGGCTAGAAAACGGTCAGCTGCTCAGAACGAAGTAACAGAACGCACTGAAGAACAGCAAGGCCTGTGAAGAGTGACCTGAAAAACAGTAACAAACGAACAAGAACACAATGACAAAGTCATGCGGGGCTTGCTTGCACGCACTGAAGAGCAGATACAAACCCACAAGCACAAACTGAACAGCAGAAAACGATCTGAAAACCATGAGTCTGAAAAAGCGCGAATCATCTCTCACCAAACTTTTACTAACACGAGATTAGCAAAAGGAGCCCAAAGGGTGCTGCGCTTGGTTCTGAACTGACCTTTTCTAGTCTCGTCGCACGTGGTGTACGTCACCGCGTTCTTGGCGATCGGAAATTTCGACAACTTTGTGCGACCGTGTGTACGCAAAACAAGTTTGAGCCAACATCCATCGGAAAAAATCCTAGGATTTTGTTGTCGGAATGTCCGATCAATGTCCGATCATGTGTACGGGGCATAACAGTCTGAAAAAAGAAAACTAGAACAGCCACCAAATTATAAATTGGTAAACTGCAGTATATTACATTTTTGTCTTGGAAGAAAACATACAGGTGGAGCCAGTGCAAAGCTAGTGCACAATCCATTTTCAAATCTGACTTTGAGTAACTTTAGATGTGTGTTTCTAATCAACCTTTTATCTAAAGCCTAATCTGTGATCAGATCGCGCTTCAAAGGGGACTGACAGGTGGGGATGTGACACCTCCTCTACGCCCATTTTTACCCCATTTTTCGGGTGCCCACCAATTGCTACACGTCAGGTAGATTTTGCCACAGACACGAAGAGAAGCATCATAACAGCAGCATGTAAACACCCCTGCTAGCTGCCAGTTGCAAAAATGCAGCTCAATTGTGCCCTTTTACTGCCCCACACTGCCCATGTAAAAAAGGCCTTCTTGTCAGATCATTATACCACGCCAATGCTTTGTTTGCCAGATGAGTAACAGCCACTCCCCTCATCACTAGTGACCTCACACAGACTCTTTCTGCAAAGAAATAAATTAGGGGGTTGTGTGACAAGGTCAGTGTGGCCAAACTCCCCACTGGATGGCACATACATTTTTAAAGTGATATTAAAGCTTTGCACAGAGCAGCCCCGATCTTCCCCTTCTCGGGTCCGCCACCGGTTTTCCTGGCTCCTACCTCCTGCCTTGTGCCCCCATAGCAAGCAGCTTGGCCAGCCCCCTAAATCTCCTGATTGGCTCCCTGGCTGCGATTGACAAAAGCCAATTAGGAGTGTGAATGCCCAGGGAGGCAAGGCTCTCCTGAAGGCTCGCTCTCAAGCTGCTGCTCTGTGTGTCCATTCACACACAGAGAGCGGCTTGGCCTCACCCCTGCTCTCTCTTCATTGACTCGCTGGCTGTGTTTCAACCAATGCAGAGGGAGAGACCCAGGAGAGCTGAGACACCCATGCACATTGCTGGATCGGGTGGGGCTCAGGTACGTTTTAGGGGGGATGGGGGTGCAGCACACAGAAGGTTTTTTACCTTCATGCAGAGAAAATAGAGATAACCTTATGAAAATTTGGGTTGGTAATAGTCAATCCAACTAAATATCTATTTCTGACTTGAAAAACTATGTCCAGGGGTGGTCAGGTAAAAGTGAAGTGGACAAAATATACTGAAATGTGTGCTCCTCCCTTCTTGTGTCATCCTAGAATCCCGTCCAAGATTCTTGTATAGCACTGATTCTTAATCAGTAAGCTCCATTAAAACATTGTCAGTTTCAGTATTCCACACAGACTTTATAACCTGTGTACCTGATGGTGCTTCATTGTCCAGTGCTATTGTTAAATTGCTGATCATCTGAGCTTGAGTTTGACATAATTTGAAGATGTCTGCAATAACCCCTTAAGAATTTTCAGTACCCAACCATTCAGGACAAATCTCTGCTTTGTGTGTGTCAGCCTTATTAGACCCAGTGTCACCAAAAGTTACTGCTCTTCAGCTGTCAGTCAAACAGTGTGTGTCAGCTCTGAGCATGGCTGGATTACAGGGAAGTTTCTATAGCTGTCAATCTCCTGACACCCACAATTTTAATGTACTTTTATTTGCTTTATATTTAAGCACTTCACATATTTTTCCAATAATTTGTATTGAAATTTTTGGTGATAGTGACATACAAGTAATAAACAAACATGTGTGAATATTTCCATTGGGTTCATATCACAATTAATCAATGCACAATATAAATCAATGCTACCAACTATTAGTCTTGTGTATGATCCCTGACTATCATTGACTGTTTCCCTTTAATCGTAAATTCGGTATAGTCAGAAAATACATGTCTCATGTTATCAAACCCAATTATTAAAATAAACGGAAAATGAAGGAAAGATGGAAGGGGAAAAAAAAAAGATAAAATGAAAGATGTTGTGTGAAAAGGTGCATGTTCTCCATCTGTCCTGCAAGTCCTACTAATAGTTATCCATTGTTCACTAGAGATGGGTCGAACACCCACCTCTGGTTTGGTTTGCGCCAGAACTCTCGAACATCACAAAAGTTCGGACCTGAACAGTGAACCCCATTGAAGTCTATGGGACTTGTCCCCATTTTGAAGGCTTATATGCATGTTATTGGCCATAAAAAGGGTATGGGGGCCCAGCTACAGCCCTGGGGGACATGTACCAATGCAACAAAAAACCTTTAAAAATTATAATTTTTAAAGGAGCAGTGGTGTTAATGATGCTTAAAGTGAAACAATAGAAAATAAAAAACTCCTTTAAATATAGTGCCTAGAGGGTCCCCTTAGTCTGTCTGCAAATTGGTGCATCTGTACCATGTATAGAACCTGCTGCAGCAAAACTGACTTATGTAAAGAAAAAAAATAATATTTAAATAGATTTTTCCTGCAAGCTTTCTTTTTTGTAAACAACGGATTGGCGAGCGTGTCTGTATGATAAGGTCACAATTTAGTGCACTTGGAACAAGATTAGAGATTTTTTGGATAAATTCTGGTGTCTATTTGGCAGACTTTGGATAGAAATAACATTTTTTTGCACCACTGTGAGCAAGCCTTATGTGAAGAAGTCAAACTATAGTACACTCAGGCCATGATTAACATTTTTTTTTATAAAGTCTGGCGTCTCTTTCGCAGACTTTGGATAGAAGTAACAAGTGTGGAAAAATTGGGCTTTGGGTGTTGGTGGTGCCTTCACACCGTAACCCTATAGAGGTACTCTTGATGAAAGCAAGAATTGGCCTAGCTGTAAAAAATATAAATTTGATGCATGTGTCAAACAGATGTGGAAAAATTGGTCTTTGGGTGTTGGTGCCTTCACCCTGTAACCTTCTAGGGGTACTCTTGATGAAGGCAAGAATTGGCCTTGCTGTAAAAATTGAAATTTGATGCCCCTGTCACACAGTTGCAGAAAAATTGGTCTTTGGGTCTTGGTGGTGCCTTCACCTCGTAACCTTCTAGAGGTACTCTTAATGAAAGCAGGAATTGGTCTTGCTGTAAATAATTTAAATTTAATTCCCCTTTCAAACAGGTGTGGAAAAATTGGTCATTGAGTGTTAATTGTGTCCATGAAACCTATATCAATAAATTACAAGATAAAATCAAAACCCACAAAGCTAGGCAACCTAAACAGTCTTGCGGATATTCGAGATCCTAATAACACTTAATCAGGGGCATCAGAGGCTTGATACTGTAGCTGCTGCTAATCCAGGACTGATTAATTTTGACAAATGTAAGCCGGTCAACAGAGTCTGTGGACAGATGCGCTCTTTTGTCTGTCACCAAACCTCTGGCAGCACTGAATGTCCGTTTAGAAAGCATTCTGGATGCAGGGCATCCCAGCAGCTCAACTACATACTGGGCAAGTTCTGGCCAGTGGTCTATTCTCATGACCCAGAAATGCAGTGGATCATCTAATGGAAAGCTCCCCATTTCGCCCCAAGATAATCTTCCACCATATGATGCAGACGGTGCTGATGAGATCTTGAAGCTGACAGCCCCGGGCACCAAGGACTAAACATTTTTTTAAATGCATCCCTGAGGTAGCTCCCTTCTGCACCGCTCCTCCTTTGAACAACCGAAGCCCCAAAATGAGTTTTTCCATGAGACTGTAACCTACCAGAGTCTGGAAAGATGTTACATAAACTTCTCCCTGGGGCCAGTTCACACCACATGCAGTCCAGTGCATTTTTTTCTGCATCGAAAATGCATGGAAAGTAGATTATATAGTTTTTAATGGCAAAGTTCACACCAGTGCAGTTCCAGTTCCAAAAAAAAGTAGAACATGCTGCATTTTTCCTACACTGGACTGTACTGGAACACTGTAAAAAGCATCAAAAACGCACTGGAATGCACCGGAAAGCACCAAAACACACCAAAAATGCACTGGAACACACATGTCCTTATTTAAGGTTAAGAAAAAAAGGGGGGGAAATGCACTGGACTGCATCAAAAACGCATCAAAAATGCACTGGACGCATCAAAAACGTGTCAAAAATTTGCATTCAGAAAAGCATCTGGAACGCATCCGGACTGTGTTTCAATGGTGTGACCTGGCCCTTAAAGGGGTTGTAAACCCTCGTGATTTTGCACTTTAATGCATCCTATGCAGTAAGGTGAAAAAACTTCTGTCACTCAGCAGCCCCCCCAGCTCCCTCGTTTTACTCACCTGGGCCCGTTCGTTCGCCCGCCGGAGACGCGTTCTACCTCTCTGGCCGGGGTTCTCGGCTCTTGATGGGATAGATTAATAGCAGCGCAGCCATTGGCTCCCGCTGCTGTCAATCAAATCCAATGATGTGGGTGCCAGGGCCAAGTCTGGCATTCTGTGTCTATGGATGCAAATGCTGGACTTGGGAGCGTGCCCGCATGGTAACCCCTTGGGAGAGTGCTTCTCCTAGGGGGTTTACCGATGCCAGGAGGAACCTCGAGTGCTGCCAGGGGACCCCAGAAGAGGAGGCTCAGGGCCACTCTGTGCAAAACAAACTCCACAGTGGAGGTAAGTATGATATGTTTGTTATTTATCAAAAAAATGAGGGTTTAGTAACCCTTTAAGTGGTTGTAAAGTCAGAAGGTTTTTTTTATCTTCATGCATTGTATGCATGAAGATAAAAAGCCTTCTGTGTGTGCAGCAGCAACAATTGACTATTCCCAATATACAAACACAGTTGGTGAGCATATGTGTGTTTTTTATTCTCCTTTATTTGGCTTATATACAAACTATGTTAACATTGGAACTGTGAAATATTAATTATTTTGTTAGTATGATTCTTTAGATGTATATCAACATCCCTGAAGAAGCAGATCAAGTCTGCTAAATATGTTGGAACTGATCATCATAAATCCTCAATAATCAACTTTTTAACAATTTTGTTTTGCCCGAATGTACAGTGTGACACTGTTAAAGTCTATGCGGTCAATATCTGACCAGATGTATGCTTTTATTAATTTGTAATAAAGTTAATTTGATTTTAATACATTAAATTCACTTTGACAATACATATCCCTTAAAGTCCTATATGAACAAATAGGAGGTGCTTCCCCCTAGGTGTTCTTTTTCTCCCCTTTTTTGCTCTTCAATAGTTACATTTGGATGTAGATGTGTATTGTTGTTTCCTCAGCTGGTATTATTCACTTGTTAAAAGTGAAATAGGATTATGATTCCTATTTAGGCTGCTTTATGGAACAGAATATAAAAGCATAGAACAGAATAGACTAGAAAAACAGGTTGGGTGGTTTGTTTGACACCCCCCCCCCCCCGGCTGGAGTACCAGCTGCCACTGCACCATTTCCCTCCTCTAGTTGCAGCTGCCTGCCCGTCTTCCTTCCACAAAGGAAGGAGAGCATTCTTTTCTTCCAGTGCAGGGCATCCAGCTACTATCAGGTAGACATGTGCACATTGAAATATTTCGTTTTGGAATTTAGTTTTCGCCCGAAAAATAAATTTATTTAGTTACTCCCAAAATTTGTTTTTCTTTATTTAGTTTTTCGTTAAAAACTTGCATTCGTCCGAAAATCCAAATTAATTAAGGTCGAATCTGACATTGAAGGCTTATGGTGTCTGTCGAATGTTCAAAGAAGATTCGATGGAGCAGCTAAACTGTACGACACCGTATAGTTTAGCTGCTCCGTCAAATCTTCTTAGTACTTTCAACAGGCACCATAAGCCATAATCCTCTTTGGTTACAATCAGCCAATAACATTCATCATCATCATTATTTTTATTTTACTTCCCCCACCCAATTCCAGCAGTGATCTTTTCTCCCCTATGTCGAATCTTTTCTCTCTATGTCGAATCTTTTCTCTCTATGTAGAATAATCTTGGACTAATAGCGTTAAGGTTAGGCACATTCGACCACAGGTTTGATGGACACAGATTATTATTGTCAGCATCATGTCGAATCTCCTATCTATATCGAACTGTTGTAGCAACGAAAATGAAAATAAAGCATTTGTTTATGTCGGATCATTCGTTTTTCAGACACTGCACTGTCGTTATCGTTTGTTAAAACGATAACGAAAACACCTGAAATTCAGACGAAAATGCATTTGGACGTAAATGAATGCACATGTCTACAGGTTGAAAAAAGACACAGGTCCATCAAATCCAACCTGTGTGTGCTTCTATGTCAATATTGCACTGTATATCCCTGTACGTTAAGGTCAATTAGGTGCCTATCTAATAGTTTTTTTTAAATTATCTATGCTCCCTGCTGAAACCACTGCTTGTGGAAGAGAATTCCATATTCTTACCACTCTTACAGTAAAGAACCCTCTACGCAGTTTAAGGTTAAACCGCTTCTCTTCTAATTTTAGTGAACAGCCAGGCGTCTTTTTAATTTCCATTCTGCTGAAAAGTTTTATCCCTATTGTGGGGTCACCAGTACGGTATTTGTAAATTGAAATCATATCCCCTCTCAAGTGTCTCCTCTTCAGAGAGAATAAGTTCAATGCTCGTAAACTTTCCTCATAACTAAGGTCCCCCTAGTCCCTTTATTAGCTTTGTTGCCCTTCTCTGGACTCTCTCCAGTTCCAGCACATCCTTCCTGAAGACTGGTGCCAAGAACTGGACGGCATACTGCAGGTGTCTTGTAGAGTGGGAGAATTTGCTTTTTTTCTCTGTAGTTAATCCCCTTTTTAATGCATGCCAATATTATGTTGGCTTTGCTTGCAGCAGTTTGGCATTGCATGCCATTGCTGAGCCTGTCATCTACTAGAACCCCCAGGTCCTTTTCCATCCTAGATTCCCCCAGGGGTTCACCCCCTAGTGAGTAGATTGTATTCGTGTTTTTCCCACCCAAATGCATAATTTTACATTTTTCTACATTAAACCTCATTTGCTATGTAGTTGCCTACCCCATTAATTTGTTCAGATCTTCTTGCAAGGTTTCCACATCCTGCGGAGAAATTATGGCCCTGCTTAGCTTAGTATCGTCCGCAAAAACTGAGATTGAGCCGTTTATCCCATCCTCCAGGTTGTTTATGAATAAATTAAATAGGATTGGTTCCAGGACAGAACCCTGGGGCACGCCACTTTCCACACCGGACCATTCTGAGTACTCCTCATTTATCACTACCCTCTGAACTCACCCCGTAACCAGTTTTCAATCCATATTCTCATCCTATGGTCCATGCCGACAGACCTTAGTTTGTACAGTAAATGTTTATGAGGAACTGTATCAAACGCCTTTGCAAAATCCAGATACACCACATCTACGGGCCTTCCTTTATCTAGATGGCAGCTCATCTCCTCATAGAAGGTTAATAGATTGGTTTAGCAAGAATGATTCTTCATGAATCCATACTGATTTCTGCTAAGCAGACCTACCCGTACTTGGTTGCCCCAGGACTTATACACAATGCTATAGCCTGGCCACCACACCAGGGCAGACGCAAACAGAGCAAACAACAGACTACTTGCAGTTTAGCAGACAGATAGCGTGGTTCTATGACAGTCCAGGTAAAGGGCAGGCTGAGTTCAGGGAACAGTCCAATATCCGATCCAGGTCATACACAGGGAAATCCAACAGCAAAGCAGGGCAGATAAATGGGAGGCTTGATCAGGAACAATGCAGGTAACTTTGTCTCTATCACAAGCAAGGGATAGAGTGTTTGGTTTGCTTATATCAGGTGACTGACCAGATCAATCACCTTGTAGGTGAACACAGACAGGGTGGAATGCACCAGCCAACACCCGGATGCTGGAATGAGGAGCAGGAGTACTAAGTGGTCCTCACATCTTGTGTATATAATCCCTTATCATTCCCTCCAAGAGCTTACAAACTTTTCACGTTAAGCTAACTGGTCTGTAGTTCCCAGGGATATAGCTTGATCCTTTTTTAAATATTGGTACTACATTGTTTTTTTCTCCAATCAGTTGGTACCATTCTAGTTAGTAGGCTGTTCGTAAAAAATTAGGAAAAATGGTCTGGCAATTACTTGACTGAGTTCCTTAAGGACCCTCGGGTGCAAGCCATCTGGTCCAAGTGACTTATTAATGTTAAGTTTTTCAAGTCTATTCCTAATTCTATCCTCTGTTAGCCATGAGGGTGCTTTCTGTGAGGTGTCATGACGATAAACCTTGCCGTTTTGGTTACTGAAATAGATCAGTAGATCTGAGATTTTCTACAGAGCAAAATTCTGCCACCTCCTCAAACTGAGTTGGCAGGGATATAGTAAGGGTCAAATATTTGATGGAGATACAACAGATTTCAGCTTAGCCTATTAACTGCAGTTCTCAAACAGTACACTAGATGTCGCCAATGCTGTGCTGTGCAGTTTTCTATGATATGTTGTATTTCCTGTGTATAGTGTTGTACTTGTTGGTTTTCTTTTTCCTGTCTGTGTTCTTCTTACCATGTGAGGTGATATCTGTGTACCATGTGAGGTGATATCGGTGATATCATGCCAGTTATGTTCCAATAAAGAAGTCAGTTCCTGTTACTCCACAACGTCTGATCTGAATTGACTCTGCTGCACCTAGCAATTGCACTCTGCAACAGGTTATGGGCCCAGTGTCCGGATAAAGTCATACAACCAGGTGCGACCCAGGCAGAACAAAGCCTCGAATGGGAGGCAGTGTGGCTGATGCGGAGATCGACATAAGGAAGGTTTCCAGTGACATCTCCTACAAACAAGTAAGACTGTTTGTAAATAAAGGAGGGAAAAAATGGCCTGAAACTCAGAGCTTAAACTCTCAGTGGTCAAGCTGAACAATGAGAATTATCAGTTATGGAAGTTCAAAGTGGAAATGCTATTATCCAGAGATGACTTGTGGGAGGTTACCACCACAGAGAGGCCACAGGATAATAATCAGGACTGGGACAAGAAAAACAGACAGGCACGGGCCACCATAAGCTTACTAGTGGAGGATGATCAGCTCATTCATATACGTCATGAGGACACAGCGAAAGGCATCTGGGACGTACTGAAAAAACTGCATGAAAGATCCAGTTTAAACAGCAAGCTGTTTTGCTGCGGAAACTGAGAGACTTGGCAGAGAACAGGACATGCAGGAGCATATAAATACAATGCTGGAAGTGATTGCGCAACTCAAATCAATCGGGGAGAATATAATAACAGACAGTCACACTGCAGCCATGTTGTTATGCAGTTTGCCTGATACATATACTGCACTAATCAATGCACTGGAGACACGACCTGAGACAGATCTGACGCTAGCATTTGTAAAAACCAGGCTCATAGATGAGTATCAGAGAAGAAAGGAATTAGTGCATGACTCCACAGAAACCGACACCAGAACCGCTCTTAAAGTTACAGACGCAAAGTTACACAGGAAAGAGACCAGAGTGTGTTTCAGATGCCACAAACAGGGACACATAAAAAAGACTGTACTATATGGAAAGCAGAGCAAATGAGACAGCGTCCCTCTTAAGCTAAACAAAAGGTCAAAACCATAATCAATGATCCATGGGAAGGAAACTGGAATGCTACATGTAAAACGACAGGCAACAACAAATGCCAAGGCTGGGGCATCGATTCCAGGGCAACCAGTCACATGACGAGTGATAGAAGTTTCTTCACAGAACTTGATCTGAACAACAAAGAAACAATTTATCTTGCAGATGGAAGCAAATTGCATGCAGAAGGATATGGGCATGGAACCCTTGTATGTCTGGATGATGCGGGACACAATTTAGCCATACCAGTGAAAGATGTGCTTTATGTTCCTAATCTAGAAGGAGGACTCTTATCTGTGAAGCATCTAACAGTCACAGGACTCACTGTATAATTCCAAGGTGACAAGTGTTCTATTCTAAACGGCAAACAGACAATAGCAAGTGCCAAGCTGGATGATCATCTATATCACCTGGACACAGTGAAGGAAAAGGTGAGACTATGTACACACAAGCACAATGACTGTATACATATATGGCACAGACGTCTAGGTCACAGACACCCAGAATGCATACAGGAACTACAAAGGAGGAATCTAACAAGGGATCTAACAGTATCCCCTTGTCCAGTTACTGTTAAGTGTGAATGTTGCATTAAATCCAAAGCAACAAAAGCAACACTTCCCAAAGTCAGTCAGAAGAGAGCTTCAAGACCACTTGACTTAGTTCACAGTGACGTGTGTGGTCCCCTAAACCCACCCACACCTGGAGGCAAGAGGTACATAGTGACTTTCATAGACGACTATTCAAGATACACAGTCACCTACCTAATGCAACACAAGAGTGACGTTTTCGACAAATTAAAAGACTATATAACAAAGACCAGTAACAAGTTTCCGGGGAAGCCTCTCATACTTCGGAGCGATAATGGAGGTGAATTCACAGGAAGTAAGATACAAGAGTACTTAAAACAGAATGGAATAGAACATCAAAAGACAGTCCCGTATACACCAGAACAAAATGGAGTAGCTGAAAGAAAGAATAGAACTCTGACTGAAATGATTAGATGTATGCTGACAGACTCTGGACTACCACAAAAATACTGGGGTGAGGCAGCCATGACAGTTACATATTTGCAGAACAGACTTCTTTCCAGAACAGTGGAGAAAACCCCATATGAACTATGGCACAATGAGAAGCCAACTGTAAAACACCTAAGAGTTTTTGGATGCAAAGCATTCATCTACATACCTGAAGAAAAATGCACCAAACTCCGGAACAGAGCGTTTGAAGGTATCTTCGTTGGATACAGTGACAATGTCAAGGGTTACAGAATCCTAAATCCCAAAAACAACAAGGTTACCATTAGCAACAGCATAACTTTTGTTGAAGACAATGTAATGACAAAAGTAGAAAAGTAGAATAGAAGAGCAAACTGACATTGACCAGTCCATCTCTGTAACTTCCGAACAAACAGCTGAAGTAAGTACAGACTCAGCCAGCACTGAAGAGCAGAAACAAGAAGACTCAGACAAAAAAAAGGAGACGTTCAACAAGAGAAAACAAAGGTAAATCACCTATATGTCTCTCATACAAAGCAAGTACTGCCAGTATCAACGAACCTGCGAGCTGGGAAAAACATATCTCAACTTCCAGAGCAAGAAGCAAGTAAATGGATAAAGGCTGCTGAGGAAGAGATGAAATCCATGCATGACACCAAAACATGGACACTTACAGAACTACCACCCGGAAGGAAAGCCATAGGCTGTAAATGGACTTTTAAAGTGAAATACAATACAGATGGTACAAAGCAAGACTAGTAGCCAAGGGCTATTCTCAAAAATATGGAGAGGACTATGATGAGACGTTTGCACCAGTAGTCAAGCACACTACAATACGGACTTTACTAACAATAGCCGCCATAAGGAAAATGCAAATGAAACATTTTGATGTGAAAACCGTGTTTCTACATGGCAATTTAACAGAAGAAATTTTCATGGAACAGCCGCCAGGATTCAAAGATGAACAAAGGTCAGACCTAGTATGCAAACTTCGCAGGAGTATATATGGTCTAAAGCAAGCAGCCAGGGCTTGGAATATTTTTTTTCTAAGGAGTAAAGCAGACCCCTGCTTATACACAAAGAAATTGGCAAATCGATGGGTCTATATGCTCATTTATGTGGATGATATCCTGATTTGTTTTGAGCAAGAAAGGAATGAAGCAGAAATACTGGAAAAACTAAATCAGCACTTTGACACCAAAGATCTTGGCAACATAAAGAATTACCTCGGTATACAGATCGAGAGAGAGGAAGATGGCAGCTTTCTTCTGAACCAAAGATACAAAATACAAGAAATAATTGAAACATTTAGAATGGAAGATGCCAAACCGGTAAAGTCTCCCATGGGAACCAACTACCTAAAGGAGATGAATTGTCAAGATAACTCATTACCTACTAATACTCAATACAGAAAAACAATAGGGAAATTGCTCTACCTTACTACTGCTACAAGGCCGGACATTGCAGCAACTGTTGGAATCCTATGCAGAAAGGTTTCGATGCCAAGTAAAAAGGTCTGGAATGCTGTAAAGTGAATCATTCGCTATCTTAAAGGGAATTCACACTACAAGTTAAAGTTACCAGCAAGTGATGAAAGCACCCTAACAGGATATGTGGATGCTGACAGGGCAGGAGACACCAGTGACAGAAAATCTACCAGTGGCTATTTATTATTTCTGTCAGGTGGTGCCATCAGTTGGACTAGTAGAAAGCAACTTTCTGTTACACTGTCGTCTACTGAAGCAGAATATGTCGCTGCAGTGCAGGCAAGCCAAGAAGTTATATGGCTGAGACAGTTATTAACAGACTTGGGTCAACCACAGTTGGGACCAACAGAAATCTATGAGGACAATCAAGGATTGCGCACATGGAAGGAGTTCATTCAAGAACCAAGCACATTGATGTGAAGTTTCACTTTCTTAGGGATCTTCAAGAGCAAGGTCTTCTTGAGTTTATTGCCCAACCGAGCATATGACAACAGATATCCTTACAAAGCTCCTGACCGCTGAAAGACATTCAAGGCTTACAAAGAAGATAGGTTTAACAGAATAAGCCTTAACTGTTGAGAAAGGGTGTTGGAGATACAACAGATTTCAGCTTAGCCTATTAACTGCAGTTCTCAAACAGGACACTAGATGTCGCTTATGCTCAGTGGTATGCTGTGCTGTGCAGTTTTCTGTGATATGTTGTATTTCCTGTGTATAGTGTTGTACTTGTTGGTTTTCTTTTTCCTGTCTGTGTTCTTCTTACCATGTGAGGTGATATCTGTGTACTTCTTGCCAGTTATGTTCCAATAAAGAAGTCATAGAATGACATGACCGCGCCTCCTTATGACCTCACAGTCCCAGCATGCCCCGGGACTGTGATGTCATAGGGGGCGGGGTCACCGCCTATATAAGTCATAGCAGAGCGCACAGACAGCATTACAGCTGGAGAGAGCGTTAACATCTCTGGAAGAGAAGAGGGAAGAAGACGATCCAGATGTCTTGGCTCCTCCGCTAGCAAAAGAGTGGCAAAAGAGCAGAAGATAGCGGAGGAGCCCGGCAGAAGGAAGAAGTCACCGGAGAAGAACCAGAGAGCGCGGAGACGACACCGGAGAGAGGGAGAAGACCTCCGAAGTCGGAAGAAGACCCCCAAAGTCAGAAGAAGACCCCGGAGCTGCCTAATAAATTAATTTTAAAACCTGTGTAGTATGTTTTATTTATTGACACTTTTTTCCCTAGGGTGGGGGGCCGGGATCTGGGGGCCCCCTTATTAAGGGGGGCTCCCAGATTCCGATAAGCCCCCCGCCCGCAGACCCCGACAACCAACGGCAAAGGTTGTCGGGAAGAGGCCCTTGTCCTCATCAACATGGGGACAAGGTGCTTTGGGGTGGGGGGGCTGCAGGGCGCCCCCCTCCCCCAAAGCACCCACCCTCCATGTTAAGGGCATGCGGCCTGGTACGGCTAGGGAGGGGGGGCGCTTGCTCATCCCCACCCCCCTTCCTGACCGGCCGGGCTGCATGCTTGGATAAGGGTCTGGTATGGATTTGGGGTTCCCTTAAAATCCATACCAGACCTAAGGGCCTAGTATGCCCCAGAGGGGAATTCCCTCACGCACTGGCCGAAATAGGAAAATGTGTTTTTCCTATTTCAGCCAGCGCGAGATGTACAGTACCCTGTCGCCGAGAACCAGCACGATGGATTCACGCTGGAAACATTCTCGCGGCCGCGTACTGTAGTTTGTACAAAAGTCTGATGCTTTTGTGTACACACGATCGGACTTTGCTCCATCGGACTTTTGTTGCCGGTAAGTTTGTCCGTTCGCACAGCCAACAAAAGTCTGTCCGATGGAGCGTACACATGGTCGGATGTTGCTCCAAAACAGCTAATTTGCATGTTTGTTGTCAAAAAGTCCGATCGTGTGTACGGGCCTTTAGACAGACAATTTGGTGCCTAAGCTTGTGTATACAATGGGACCCAAACCTCATTGTTCTACACATACTCACTTCAAAGAATCCCATGTTTAGATATGCAATGAGGGTCAACCGTCATCAATACTTAACTTTCCTGAAGGTCATGTACCTACAAGTTAAGTCTCCCTCTCAAAATAGTCGGTGCCAAAGCTTTGCATTAAAGGGGGCTGACTTATGCAAAGTATAGGGATTGGAGATGTAGCCAATCCTGAACCAGGAATAGGGAAGTCCACCAATCAGAGCCATGCCATGCCAACCAATGAGGCATCAGCCTGTAATCATATACACAGACTAGATGGGAGGGAAACACACACTTTATGGTAGAGCAGCTATCAGAATGGAACCTTGGTGGAAATGGTAACTATGGGAAAGGTCTGCCTTTTACTTGTAATTAAATATGTTTAAATATGTTTATCTAATGTCTTTTCTATCCTACTGTTTGTATATTTATGTATGTAATCCATGTAATCATGGATTACATGAAGGAATACTCTGTATTCCTTCATGTAATCCATGTTTTTTTACCCTTTTCCTGTACAATTATGCCCCGTACACACGGTCGGACTTTGTTTGGACATTCCGACAACAAAATCCTAGGATTTTTTCCGACGGATGTTGGCTCAAACTTGTTTTGCTTACACACGGTCGCACAAAGTTGTCGGAATTTCCGATCGACAACCACGCGGTCACGCACACCACGTACGACGAGACTAGAAAAGGCCGGTTCAGAACCAAGCGCGGCACCCTTTGGGCTCCTTTTGCTAATCTCGTGTTAGTAAAAGTTTGGTGAGAGACGATTCGCGCTTTTTCAGACTCGTGGCTTTCAGATCGTTTTCTGCTGTTCAGTTTGTGCTTGTTGGTTTGTATCTGCTCTTCAGTGCGTGCAGTCAGTTTGTATCAGAGTTTTCTGTGTGATCTTGCCTGCTCGTTGCTGTTTTTCAGGTCGCTCTTCACAGGCCTTGCTGTTCTTCAGTGCGTTCAGTTACTTCGTTCTGAGCAGCCGACCGTTTTCTAGCCATGTTTCATATGCGTACTCCTCGTACAGTTCGTGCTGTGCGGGGGCTTGGTGTTGGGGTCCTGACCTTGGCACAAGTCCAGTCCATGAACAGGGTGGGGGGGAGTTCATGGACCAAGAATTGGTTGCTTCAGCGTCACCAGTTCTCTCATATGCCTTTGCTCCGTGAGATCCGTGAGAATAATCCTGATGATTTCAGGAACTTTCTCAGGATTACGGACCCCGTGTTTCACCGTTTGTTGGCTTTGCTGACCCCTTATATTAGCAGGCAGGATACCTGCATGAGGCAAGCCATCACACCGGAGCAGAGGCTGGTCGCTACCTTGCGGTATTTGGCCACAGGGAGAAGTCTGCAGGACCTCAAGTTCTCGACAGGCATCTCCCCCCAGGCTCTTCTTTGTGGACATTTACTGCTTGTGTTTGTTTGAGCTGACCCTGACAGAAATGTGTGGAGTGCAGAAAATGTCGTGATTGTGTAACCTTATACAAAGCACTGTTGGCTGTTATTTACTAAATGCAAAGACACTTTTCACTACAAGTGCACTTGCAACTGCACTGAAACTGCACTTGTAGTGCAAAGTGGATTTGCCCTTAGGAAATAACCCCCATTTTCTCATAAAACAACAATTACATCACCCCAAAAGTGTTGTAGCGTGAGACAATAATCCACATATTCTTGATGAACAATCTTTAATACCTGCACAATCACATGTGCATTTACCAAAGGTTTTTCTGACAAACCAACATGTTTGTTGTATACCAATTTTTGTGGTGTCATTATCTAAAATCAAAATGTCCATTTTATAGAAAACAGGCCTGTGTAAAACCCACAAGAAAGACACAAATCTTGATCTTACAAAGTTCACATTTGGTAGAACTGGAAGGCTATATCAGACATGAGTATTTAGGAACTGTGTTTGATATAGCGTTCAGATGGGGGGAAATCACCCCTGGAAAAGCCAAATTTGGAAGATGCACACAAATTTCCCAATGTCAACATGTGCTAGCTGCCATCACGGGGGATCAAGGGATGTGTTTTGGGGGAGAAAGCCCTTCCTCACCGCTACTTTATAATTGAGGAAGGGGTTGCACCCCCAAAACGCGTCCATTGATCTCCCGTGATGGCAGATAGCACATGTTGACACACTGTGTGCATCCTACAAATTTGGCTTTGGGAAAAATCACAAAAACATTTCGCACATTGTAGCACACAAAAGAAGAAAGTGATTTGGAGGGGTTTTAAACTCGCCCCAAAACATCAATGATGTTTTTATATTTTGGAATAACATCATTGATGTTTTGCTTGATGTTTTCCAATTGTAAATTACACCCCATGATCTCCCCGATCAGGATCTGGGCACTTTCGGATGTGAAAGGATCTGGATCCACAACCTCACGATCACCTAAAAAGAGAGGAAACCCAAAATAAATTAGGTTTCAAAAAAATGCCGCAATCCATCTCTTATCTGAGCCTGTGGTTGCAGACACTCACCTGTTGTGGTAACTACTTCCACCACGTCTTCATCCTCCTGCTCATCTTGTGTTGGGGGGATTTCCCCTTCTTCCAGAGGGGGGGGCTCTGGTCTCCTCGGATGAGGGGTGTCCTCCGAGTCTTTTCTCCCCTATGTAAAACAAAAATGGTATAATTAGCACACAGATATTTAATGTCAGAACTATAAAGATGAAACATTGCTTGGAAGTGGGGTACAATTGTCTGTTTTAGCCGAGTTCCAAGATGTAGCTTTTTTAGTGCCCTTTGTCAAGCTGCAATACTTTACCTGTTTGGTACAAGCTTTACAGATGTAGCCCCCCCTATAGTATACACTGGAGCACCTGTGTGGCCCCCTAATAAAAATGGTGTTCTTGTGTCCCACACTAGTGCTCCAGTGTCCAGATGTGAAAACAGCTGCTCAGTGTCCTCTCCTTACACACAATCTAGTTTGCATTTCATTCTAGTAACAAAGCCATCTACACAACCCAATTCTTTGAAGACAAGTATAGGGCATCAAAATGGTGGCCAAATGCATATGGCCTAAACAATGGTATTTTATCGTCCGAAATAACAATGTGTGATCCGAACGAATAATGTGCCCATGAACATGAAAGTTGCCATTTTAAACTGTACAACAGTTCCTAAAAGCACATGGAGCAGCACGAACGTAATAAACATAAAGAATAGGAACACAGCACAACTACTTACTTTTTTGCAGCACTCTCCGGATCTTTCTGTACTGCTCATGTTCTCGTAATTTCAAGTCCGACCACCGCTTCCTGAGCTGATCTTTCGATCGTCGTACCCCGAATTTCCGGTGCAGACTCCTGACCACTTTCGCCATGATCTTGGCCTTTTGGACATTGCGGTTGGGGTAAGGCCCATACTTTCCATCATAGCCGGCCTTCTTCAGGATGTCCACCATCTCCAACATGTCCCCAAAGGACATATTTGAGTCCTTTAATCTCCTTCTGGATTGGGACGTTTCAGGCTCCAGCCTTTCCTCCTCCTCCTCCTCGTTGCTGTACTTAGCACGATCCTGCTGTCTATCCGCCATGTGCTCTTCCCCCACTGCGCCGAATGAAAAGGGGCGGGGAATAGACTAGAAAGAACGTCAGGGGTGGGCGGAGTTATACGCATGCGCAGTGTGTATAAATCGTAACGCGCGCGTCTTACGTACAATCTGTGAGCGGAGGAAGGAGCATTGGAGACGCCGATCGTGCTAACGAAGGTAGGATCTAAACTTGGGCCTATACTGCTTCGAAATGGAAGCCTATATTGTAACAAGATTAGGGGAGTTTGGCCTGACATTAGGCTTTGTCTTGTGTTGTGTCTTACAGAGAAAATGGATGGGTTCAACGACCACAATTTCCTGCCCCTGTTCATAGACAAGTACAGGGAGCTGCCCTGTCTGTGGCAAGTGAGACACCCCCACTATAATCACAAACAGAAGAGGCAGGCAGCGCTGGAGAAACTGCTGGAGTTGGTGAAGCCGGTGGTCCCCACAGCAACCATCCCTTATTTGAAAGCTAAAATTGGTGGCCTGAGGAGCACTTATCTTAGGGAGCGCAAGAAGGTCACAGATTCCCAGAGATCAGGAGCTGCAGCAGATGACGTTTATGTCCCCAGGCTGTGGTACTACGAGAGACTGCGATTTCTGTCAGACCACACTGAAGTCAGGGAATCCCTCTCTACTCTTCCCTCCACGCTTCCTTCCACCCCAGCTGAGGCTTCCGATGTCCAACCTGGGCCTTTCAGCCAGGAAGAAATGGAGGAGCCCAGCTGGAGTCAGGTATAGCATTCTTCTACAGATTTCTGGTCAATAAATAAATGATGTTTATTAGATGTTATTATTGATCACTAATTGCTGATTAAAAAAAAGTGCTTTACATATCAATAGACAGTAGTGGGCACCCAAAATTGGGAAAAGAATGAAAACTGCTGGGCTCAGAAGGATAGTCTGTTATATTTGTTAACATTCAATTTGCAGCAGTCAGGAGGTGAAAATTGTGTGTGATTGATGTAAAAAATACTAAAAAATGTCCCTTTTTCATACACAGGAAGACCTCATCCAGGAGGAGGTTGTGGAATGTGGCAGCCAGGAGGAGGTGAGGATTAGTGTCAGCCAGGAGGAGGCGGGGATTAGTGGCAGCCAGGAGGAGGCGGGGCTAAGTGGCAGCCAAGAGAAGCCTGGGACAAGTCGCAGCCTGACTGAGTCTCAGGTCCCTCCCCTCCGCCTGCCATATAAAGGAGCCAGGAAGGCCACTCCGAGTCCCGTGCAGGATTCAGCATACAGGCTGATCCAGGAGGCTTCGGCATCCCTCCGAGCCTTCCCCAGTCCTGAAGAGGCCTTTGCCTGCATGGCTGCCACAAAATTGCAGGGCATGCAGGAGGGTAGAGTGGGGAACTGACACACAAGACGGATGTCATTGAGAGGGACGATCCTCCTCCTCCTCCTGCTGCCACAACTCCACCACCACAGCCAAAGCCTGTAAGGAAGCGTGGAAGGAAGACCTGAGAGTGATGACCCTGGGTTCAGTCTGGTCTGACAGAAGATGCAGTCTCTCGTATGACCACAGCCTGTGGACACAGATGTCATCTGCTGCTTTCCGGATCTCTGGGACTTCTGGACCAGACTGCCCTCCCTTATGATATGGACTCCTCAGGCCACCAATTTTGCTTTTAAATAATTGATGTCTGCCCTGGGGGTCCAAGGCTTCACCCACTTCTGCAGTTTCTCCAGCGTTGCCTCCCTCTTTGTTTAGTTGTGAGCCCTTAATAAAATTTTTTTGGGTAAATTCTACTCTCCTGTGTGTGTTTTCATCCAAAAAGGACAGTTTGTTGGTGACGATTCAGGTACATTTCTAAAGTACAATGTGAAATTAACAAGGGACAACAACACCAAACAATCTCCTACAGATTAAATAGAACAACATATTAGTGGTGTTGTGGGAACTTGTCACCAAAAACACACACAAACATTTTCGGGAATACAAATCAAAATCACCAAAAAAAAAAAAATAAAGAAGAGAAACACAAAAAAAGAATCTACATTAAAGTCCAAAAAAAAAAAAAAAAAAATTTGTTGTCAGATGTGAGAAATCAAAATATATTGAGGGAATCCCGATAAATAGTAACGAAAGAAGTTTGTGAGAAGTGTGTGTGAATATGAGCAGCAAAACTACTTAATTCTTGTCACATTATAAAGAAGAAGAGAGTGCGCTGTATTAAACCATTTTGAACATTGCAGCGTGACGAAAGTGCTGTATCCATTGCGAACGCTAAGTTTACCAGAACGAGCTGTCCCGTGTCGGAATTTCTTCTGAGCATGCGTGGCACTTTGTGCGTCGGAACAGGCCACACACGGTCGGAATTGACGCGAACGGATTTTGTTGTCGGAAAATTTTATCTCCTGCTGTCCAACTTTGTGTGTCGGAAAATCCGATGGAAAATGTCCGATGGCGCCCACACACGGTCGGAATTTCCGACAACACGCTCCGATCGGACATTGTCCATCGGAAAATCCGACCGTGTGTACGGGGCATAAGACTGCTGTGTATTAGTATAGGCCTACTTTACTATATACCAATACATTTTTTTTATTGTGTTAAAGCTTTCACTTATGGTCAAAGAACTCTCATTTAACCCAAATCATATCTGAGAGATATTCAATCTCAAATATAGTAAACGGGTAACATAATTGTTAAATAATTTTAAGAGATTAGTGTTTTTCCATTGTCTTCCTTGAAGTTGCATAAAATAGAGGACCCGCCTCAGTATGGTATTTTTACAATCTTTTATTTTGGACTGTTACATGTCCCCCCTCCCAGTACCCAGCTTCCCATGCCCTTTGTTTGACAATGCCTTGTCTATTAGTCTTGAAAATGTTAAGAATTGATTTTCAAGATTCACCCCTATAGACGTCAATAGGGTTTGGTATAGTGTTCATAATCTCTAAACTTTACAATGGGTTCGACAAAAGGTCTACAAACCCAGGCCGATTCGCTCATCCCTGATTAAATGCATTAGATTGTGTTTTGTTTTTTTTGTTGTTTTTTTAAGGGAGTGCTGCAGCTGCACAGCAAAGGTTACAATTAGCATTTATCTTCAAAACAACTCAGAGAAAGTTATTATTTACTAATGGATGTTTTTTTCACTGCATGATAAACCTGCATTGGTAGACTTTTCTTTCTGCTCAAAAGCCTAAAAATGAAAAAAAAAACAAACATAAAAAACAAAGAATATACAGTCAGGTCCATAAATATTGGGAAATCGACACAATTCTAATATTTTTGGCTCTATACACCACCACAATGGATTTGAAATGAAACAAACAAGATGTGCTTTAACTGCAGACTTTCAGCTTCAATTTGAGGGTATTTACACCCAAATCAGGTGAACGGTGTAGGAATTACAATAGTTTGTATATGTGCCTCACACTTTTTAAGGGACCAAAAGTAATGGCACAGATTGACAATCATCCATCAAACTTTCACTTTTTAATACTTGGTTGCAAATCCTTTGCAGTCAATTACAGTCTGAAGTCTGGAACAAATAGACATCACCAGACACTGGGTTTCATCCCTGGTTATGCTCTGCCAGGCCTCTACTGCAACTGTCTTCAGTTCCTGCTTGTTCTTGGGGCATTTTCCCTTCAGTTTTGTCTTCAGCAAGTGAAATGCATGCTCAATCGGATTCAGGTCAGATGATGGACTTGACCATTGCATAACATTCCACTTCTTTCCCTTAAAAACTCTTTGATTGCTTTCGCAATATGCTTCGGGTCATTGTCCATCTGCACTGTGAAGCGCCAGCCAATGAGTTCTGAAGCATTTTGCTGAATATGAGCAGATAATATTGCCTGAAACACTTCAGAATTCATCCTGCTGCTTTTGTCAGAAGTCATATCATCAATAAATACAAAAGAACCAGTTCAATTGGCAGCCATACATGCCCACGCCATGACACTACCACCACCATGCTTCACTGATGAGGTGGTATGCTTTGGATCACGAGCAGTTCCTTTCCTTCTCCATGCTCTTCTCTTCCTATCACTCTGCTACAAGTTGATCTTGGTCTCATCTGTCCATAGGATGTTGTTCCAGAACTGTGAAGGCTTTTTTAGATGTTGTTTGGCAAACTCTAATCTGGCCTTCCTGTTTTTAGGCTCACCAATGGTTTACATCTTGTGGTGAACCCTCTGTATTCACTCTGGTGAAGTCTTCTCTTGATTGTTGACTTTGACACACATACACCTACCTCCTGGAGAGTGTTCTTGATCTGGCCAACTGTTGTGAAGGGTGTTTTCTTCACCAGGGAAAGAATTCTTCGGTCATTCACCACAGTTGTTTTCCGTGGTCTTCCGGGTATTTTGGTGTTGCTAAGCTCACCGGTGCGTTATTTCTTTTTAAGGATGTTCCAAACAGTTTATTTGGCCACACCTAATGTTTTTGCCATCTCTCTGATGGGTTTGTTTTGTTTTTTCAGCCTAATGATGGCTTGCTTCACTGATAGTGACAGCTCTTTGGATCTCATATTGGGAGTTGACAGCAACAGATTCCAAATGCAAATAGCACACTTGAAATAAACTTTGGACCTTTTATCTGTTCCTTGTAAATGGAATAATGAGGGAATAACACACACCTGGCCATGGAACAACTGAGCAGCCAACTGTCCCATTACTTTCGGTCCCTTAAAAAGTGGGAGGCACATATACAAACTGTTGTAATTCCTACACCGTTTACCTGATTTGGATGTAAATACCCTCAAATTAAAGCTGAAAGTCTGCAGTTAAAGCACATAGTGTTCGTTTCATTTCAAATCCATTGTGGTGGTGTATAGAGCCAAAAAAATTAGAATTGTGTTGATGTCCCAATATTTATGGACCTGACTGTAGCTTTTCATATTACAATTAAGGATGAGCAGAACACACCCCTGTTCGGGAGTTGCTGCAAACCCATCGTAAAGTTTAGAAATGTTCTTACCCGAACGGTGAATCACATTGAAGTCTATGGGAGCCAAACAGGAAAATCAAAAATGCCCATTTTGAAGGCTTATATACAAGTAATTGGCCATAAAAATGGTATGGGGGTCTGGGTACTGCCCTGGGGGACATCAATATAAAAAAATAATAATTAAAAAATATATTTTTTTCAGGATCAGTGATTTTAATTATGCTTAAAGTGCAACAATAAAAATTACTTTAACCTCCCTGGCGGTTTTCCCGAGTGTGGCTCGGGGTTAAAAATCAGGACCATTAGCGGTAACCCCGAGCCACACTCGGGATTACATCGCAGGATCCTGGTGTGCCTTTACTTACCTTGTCCCCGGGATCCTGCGATGTCCCCCCGCAGTGTCCGTGGGCTCTGTCCTTGTCCGAAGCCTCTCCTTGCCAGGCTCCGTTCCCTGCGAGCGGCGCGATGCACGGGGGCGGAGCCTGGCGGCAAATTCAAAAAAATGTCAAAATCATAACACATACAGTACTGTAATCTTACAGATTACAGTACTGTATGAAATGATTTCACATCCCTTTTGTCCCCAGTGCTTTGGCCCATGTCCTGCATGCAGTTTTATATTATATATACTGTTCTTTCTGCCTGGAAACTGGAGATTGTCCATAGCAACCAAAAAGTGTCCCTTTACGTCAAAAGTGGCTTTAGACCATCTAGAAAACAGCGATAGTAAATTAGAACACTTGCAGAATTGAGCGATAGTGAATCGTGGGGAAATTTATTTTATTACTATTTATTTTTATTTTTTTAAATTATTTATTTTTATTTATTATATTTATTATATTATAATTCATGTTTTTGTGTTTCAAACTTTATCATACCCGGGATATCTACTAGACTCTTGTTTGGACAGATTTAAGTGTGTTATTGTTAAGAATTACAGACCTACAATATAAAACGCCAAATTTCCATGCAAAATAATTGTACCGCTTTCAGCACCTAAAATCCGAAATAATCATCCCGCCAGGGAGGTTAAATATAGTGCCTGGGGGGTCCCCTTAATTTGCTTGCAAAGTGGCACATCTGTAGCATGCATAAAACATGCTACAGCAAAAATGACATTCCTAAAGAAAAAAAAAAGCGAGTCAAATCCTGTTTAAAATGACTCGCAGTTACAATTGCCGGAACCCGGCTATTGAAAAAATAAAGAAAAAATGGTGCTGCCCACCCCCCCAGTCCATACTAGGCCCTTCAGATCTGGTATGGATTTGGAGGAAAACCCCACACCAAAATAAAAAAAAACAATGTACAGTCCCCCCAAAATCCATACCAGACCCTTATCCGGGCATGCAGCCTGGCAGGTCAGGAAAGGGAGGGGCGAGCAAGCACCCCCCCTCCTGAACCATGCCAGGCCATATGCCCTCAACATGGGGGGGTGGGTGCTTTGGGGTCCATGTTGATGGGAACAAAAGCCTCTTCCCCACAACCCTGGGCTGTGGTTGTCGGGGTCTGTGGGCGGGAGGGCTTATCAGAATCTGATAGCCCCTTTAACAAGGGGTCCCCAAGATATCAGTCCCCCCTTGTGAATGAGTATTGGGTACCCATGCACAAAAAAAGTGGGAAAAAGTGATAAAAACAATAGACAGTTTTTGACAAATCCTTTATTAAAAAATAAAAAAAAATTGTGTCTCACAATATAAATCCATCGTCAATCACGCCTTCCGCTGGACCGGAAAAATAGAAAAAATTTAAACTGCTTCCTGGGAGGCCTCCTGCCGAATGCCTCCTCTACGCTTTGACATTTTTTTCTCCTCTATAAACCCTTCCAGAGGGTTCTATAATGACAGTGAATGCCAGAGTTGAGAATGGAATGATATCAGCAGCTCATTCTTTCCTGAGTGGGCTTCTTTGTTTTTGTCACATAGAAAGCAAAAAAGTAAATTGCACTTAACTTACATTCTACTATAGGGCCAAATATTGTATTTGAAAGCTGTATGTGTTCAGTATTTGAAAAGTGCTTGTGTGACCTTATGGCTTATGTACAACAAAAACTACACAATTTCTTGCCCAGCAAGCAAGGTCACTGCTTTAGAGTGTTGTGCTTTAGCATTATTTGGTATGTTGTAACCGTTTTGCCAAGCTGTGACTGAGACGTGTGGTAGTACTTTAGAAATCTGGGCACAGCCTGGCTTTTTGCTGTCACCGAAATAAAATCCATTTCCAAGCACTTGGATGGTGCTATCCACAGGGTAAGGATTCTGTTGTGCTATGTAAATGCAGAACCAACACTGTTAGCTACCAGATTTCCAAGCATTGGCATTTTCCGATTTGCATGCATACATTGAGAAGTTTGTATGTAATTGTGACTTCCTCATTGTATTTGTTCCTTTACAGCAACCTTGTATACTTACTGTCAGGTCAGCCAGGAGATTCCAAACGTCACTCCGGTTTTCTGACTGGTAGTCTTGTTATCCCAATATCAGTTGGAGGGACGGTTGAGATACTGCAGCTGGAATCAAGGGACCACAATAGAAGGTGTAAACAGACTAACAAGGAACCACCAGTAAATAACTCAGGGTTAGTAGTGGCCGACAACAGTAACCAGGTAGAAGAAAGAGCAATCCTAAACTATCCAAGTCAGCGGACCAGGGCAGAAGTTCATGGGGGTCAATCAGAAGGCGGTGTCGGGAACAGGCAGGGTCGGCAACAACGGTGAGCATAAATCCAAAGGAGTAATCTAAGAAGCGGAGTCAGGAACAAGAGGAAGTCAGAAACGAGCAGAACAATATCATACACCAACACACAGAGACCTTCACTAGGGCAAAGACAGGAAGGAGAAGTGATGATTTATAGGTCACTGAATCAGGTGACTGCCTACAGCTGGACACTGGGTGGGGCCAGGGTCCAAGAACAAGGAGCAGGGCATAACAAAGGGTCTACATAGATGGAAGTTCCCCAGTGACCCAGGTAGTTGGGAAACATCCACAGAACACCAGGACCCTGGATCAAATCCCGGACACGGCGTGACACTTGCCACTAGGACCTAGTCCTATGCTGTCTGGTATATTGTCCATGCTTGGCATTTGTCAGCTTTTTGACCTCTGTGTTAGTAGCTAAAGTCACCCTACCCAGCACTATTCATTTGCCTTGGTTCCCTTTGACAAGGTTTTTCTTTAGGTCACATTTTAATACCTGAAATTATACTGTATGGCATGGCACAAATATTACAACACCTTTTTAATTCAGGTATTTGAGCTGCCCTTCCCACATTTGTTTTTTAAGGGACAGTGGAGTTGATTTACTAAAACTGGGGAGTGAAAAATCTGGTGCAGCTGTGCATGGTAGCCAATCAGCTTCTAACTTCAGCTTGTTCAATTAAGCTTTGACAAAAAAACCTGGAAGCTGATTGGTTTCTATGCAGAGCTGCACCAGATTTTGCACTCTCCAGTTTTAGTAAATCAACCTCATTGCTACAAGCTTACAAAGAAACCTACAAAAAAGCGCAGGAATACTCACCTTTTTGGAGTGATGTGAGGGAAATCATTGCCCTCTGTGTATTTTCACCCCTGTTTTACAAGACTTCCAGGTGTGCTGTCCAGTAGTGTTGGGCAGAGCTTGTGAAGAGAGCTATTACTTCTTTCATCTCCCTCACAAAAAGTGAGCATTCCTCTTTTTTTTCCCTAGGGTTTTATAGTTCTGACATTTGCCAGGTTTAACTAAAGTAAATTTTGTGGAGGCCGGCATTTTGGAATGTTTGTTTTATTCCACAACAGACTTATAGGATTGCACAGCAGCAAAAAAAAATCCTATATGCTTTGAAGTTGCCAGAGCTTTATCAGGCCTTCAGGAGACATAAAAAGTTCTGTAAATGTGTCCCTGTATGTGTCCCCACATCTGCTTTATCATGATTCAGGCCAATGTGCCATCTCTCATTGAGATTTCAACTCATGTCTTCCAATAAATACCCATCTCCTTGCCTTACTTATGTACGGCCGTTACTACATATACTGCATTAGAAAATTACAGGTTAATGGGTGGAAGCAGAATCCACCAATTATTGGCCAAAATTCCAAATTGGCAATCAACCATGTGATGGGCAGATTTCAAACGATAGTTAAAAGGGCCCCTCTCCATATCCAGGACACACTTACATACAGTACATAAAAGATGCTTAGACAATGCAAAACCATGTGCAGAGACTCAGTAGTTCCAGGAAGTAGATGATTGGCTGTCAGATTAAGGCCATTATTCTGCAGCATTTAACCAAATATGTGGGCAAAAACTGATGAATTCGAACTGCTGATTCAACATCCATATACTTGAACCAATAATCTGCAACAGCTACTTAGACAATTGAGAAATACTTTTTGTAGCTGAAAGACTTGTTGGTGATAGTAGATGGCGTAATAATTAGGCAAATGTATGCATTTAAAGCAAAGGCAGACCACTATTAATCCAGTAACCCCCCCCCCCCTTTCATCCCACACTTCCCTTCCAATTATTATTTAGGGTACTTATATAGCATTGTCAATTTATGCACTGCTTTACATATACATTGTACATTCACATCAGTCCCTACCCTCAAGGAGCTTACAATCTAAGGTCCCTAACTCACATTCATATACCAGGGCCAATTTAGACAGAAGCCAATTAACCTACCAGCATGTTTTTGGAGTGTGGGAGGAAACCCACACAGGCACAGGGAGAACATGCAAACTCAAGGCAGGTAGTGTCATGGTTGGGGTTGGGATTCAAACCTGTGACCCTTTTTACTGCTAGGCAACAGTACTACCCACTACACCACAGTGCGCCAATAAACCTTACTCACATTCATTCACTTGTACTCAATACCCACCCACTCAGCCAACACTCTATTTCTTACACTAATGGAATCTACTCCTTCAGCTACATGTTTTCTGCCACTCTATTGGCACCTACCCCCCTTGCTTCCTCATACTGCTCCTTCTGCCAACACTAGTGGTAGCTTTTCTAATACCCCTTTCACACTGAGCCGTCTATAGCGTCAGCGGTAAAACGCCGCTATTTT
The DNA here is from genome assembly GCF_042186555.1 of Aquarana catesbeiana. NCBI lineage: Eukaryota > Metazoa > Chordata > Amphibia > Anura > Ranidae > Aquarana > Aquarana catesbeiana. The sequence continues at coordinate 332,892,390 of NC_133329.1, read as the reverse complement.
TAGCGGCGTTTTACCGTCGGATTTGCGGCGCACTTCGGCCGCTAGCGGGTGCTTTTACCTCCCGCTAGCAGCCGAGAAAGGGTTAAAACCGCCCGCAATGCACTGCAATAGCGACGTTTTGCCAGCGGTATCCCAGCGCTGCCCCATTTATTTCAATGGGGAGCAGCGGTGGAGGAGTGGTAAACACACCGCTCCTTCACCGCTCCAAAGAAGCTGCTGGCAGGAATTTTCCTGACGTCCTGCTAGCGCACCGCTCCGGTGTGAAAGCCCTCAGGCTTTCACACTGGAAACAATGGAGCAGCTGTTTGAGGGCGGATTGTAGGCGCTATTTTTATCGCTATAGCACCTGCAAAACGCCCTCGGTGTGAAAGGGGTCTAAAGGCTCAAAAGAAGTGTATACATCAACATAACACACCTTCCATCAGATTAAAAATAAAAATATACGTAGCGTTTTCTGATCAGATTTGGATCACCCACAGTTTTACTTCTGTTGGGTTAGTAGTTTTGTGATGTTGGCACAATGTTATATAGGTGCTCTGGGTACAGTTCTAACTTAAAATGAAAACATACTTTGGAAGGCAACGTCTAAAAAAATATATTTCTGAAGCTGTATTTGGTTGTGTTGTCCATTAATTAAAAAAAAAAGGGGGGAAACTGCGCTTGTGTGCCAAAAACAAACAAAAATTTTGATCAAAGCTTCAAACACACTATAAGATAATTATCATAGCATAATAGCATTTTACCCCCTTCATAACCAGGCAATTTTTTGCTATTCGGCACTGCGCTATTTCAACTGGTAATTACACGGTTTTGCAACGCTGTAGCCAAAACAAAAACCAAATTTATATAATTTTTTTCACACAAATGGAGCTTTCTTTTGGCAGTATTTAAATACTGGGTTTTTTATTTTTTGTGATATAAACAAAAAAAGAGCAAAAATTGAAAAAAAAAAAAACAATATTTTTTACTTTCTGCTATAAAACATCCAAAAAAACATAAATTTGAATTTGTTCATACATTTTGGGCAAAATGTATTCTCTTTCATGTTTTTGATAAAAAAAAATCCCCAATAAGTGTATACTGATCGGTTTGCAAGCACGTTATAGTTATAACAAAAAGCACAGCGCTGGATATAAATGCAAAAATACAACAAAAATTGATATTACTATTAAAGCACCAACAACTTTCATATGTGATAAAAGAAAAAAATAGAAATGAACAATAACATGAATGCTTCACTATAGTGATATATATGCGTGAACAATAACATGAATGCTTCACTATAGTGATATATATGCGTGACTATTCCCAGTTTTTTATCCACACATTTAGAAAAAAGTCCAAAGATGCAAAAATTATGTCAAAACAAATGTCCAAAAAAGCAATTAAATGTGACTTTGAATAATAAATCCGTGACTGTCACCGTGTTGAAATCCCGTCACCTGGTATAGATTGAAGGCTTACCAGATAGCCTCTGATCAGAGGCATAGAGCTAACAGCTTGGGGTTTGCCCTCCACAGCGGCTGGAACTTTAGCTGGGATGATGAATGTAGATCCACAAACGATCGCCACAGGCTTCCAGACAGCGGTACAATCAGGGAAGAGAGCTCTCACCGATATGGAAGTGTTTAAAAGAAAAGAGAAAACTCCAATGGTGTAGAACGTTTTATCTCTTGTTTATTAAAAGTCGCCTCACTGGCATCCATAAAAACACTTTTCCTTGCAAGGAACCAATACAGCTTTAAAACGAAACTCCGCGCATGCGCCGTCGGTACGAGCGTGTCTATCCTACGGCCGTTTCGTCAGAAATGACATCATCAGGGGCACGCCCGCACGTCTGCGCATGCGCCTTATATATCCGAGCGGCAAAACGAAAAAGTTCAGCCATTGGTAACACTAGGAAGGTGTTAAATCTGCAAACAATTACCATTCCAGGGGGATGGCAATTACACACACACCTGCTTTTTAACCTTTACAATTAAAACTCCATAGAGTCATCATGGTGCCATCTTGTGGACAAACTTGATATTACTTCAGAGCAATGGATTTTATTACATTACCCTTACTATTCAAAAACTTTATTAAAAAACATTAAAAGAGGTGGGGGGAAAAACCAATGACTAAAGATTCATTCGAATCACCCTTCAGCAACTGAAATCATATAGACCTCTATATCAATAAAAATAATAATAAAGAGAGGAGGAATTTAGATATATTTCAATCAAAATTTTCTATATATTCAGAAATATATTCTATATTCAGAAATCACAATCTGAATACTGTATCTCCATTCCGACCATATCATAGAATAGCGAAAACCCCATTATAAAAAAGGGGGGGACATTAACTTTAAGAGGAATTTAAGAAAAAAAGAAAAAAAGAAAAATTACAACAAAAGAAGGAAGAAAGACAGGAGAGGGGACATCAATTGTTATTAATAAAACAGTTGATGTCCCACTCTACATTAAGGCCCATGGGTACATGACAGCCCAGACGGTATATCCAGTTAGTCTCACTCCTGGATATACAACGTCTACTGTTGCTCCCTCGCCAGTGTGGTATATATTTCTCCAAGGCAAAAAATGTCGTGCCTGTGGGGTCCCTGTCATGCTTAAGGTCATAATGTTTTGAAACATTATGTTTGTCAAAACCCCTTCGTATATTGGCGATGTGTTCACCCAATCTGACCTGTAACTTCCTGGTAGTACGCCCTACATATTCTAACCCGCAAGGGCACCTCAAAAGATATACTACACATCTTGTGGTACAGGTGATAAAGGATCTAATCAGATATGTCATACCTGTCCCAGTTGATGTGAACTCAGTTAGTTTCCTACCCTTAAACTCATTAATTTTACAAACTTGACATTTTTTGCAAGGAAAAAAACCTTTTAGATCACCAAAAAAGGTGGGTCTTGTGGGTGGATCCGGGACGTTAGGTGCTATAAAGTGCCCCTGAATAATACGCAAGGCTTATCTGCCAGCAAAGGCCCCAAGACCCTATCATTTTTTATAATGGGCCAATGTCTCTTAATTATTCGTTTGATGGCCCAGTGTTGACTGGAGTAAGTAGTCAAAAAGGCCAAACCAAAATCCTCTCTGTTCTCTACTTCTGGTGGATTATCAACTAGAAGGGACTGGCGATCTCTATTTCCCACTTCTGCTATTATTAAATCTAGAGTCTGATTTTCATAGCCCTTGGTCAAAAATCTAGATTTAAGAACCAAGGCCTCTTTTTTGTAATCCTCTAGATTAGTGCAGTTGCGCCTGAGTCGCAAAAATTGTCCCTTAGGGACTGCTGATAGCCAGGAACGGTGATGGCAAGAGTCTAATGGAATGTACCCGTTCCTGTCTGTTGTTTTGAAGTACGTAGATGTAATAAGCCTCCCATTTTCAATGGTTATTTTCAAATCCAAAAAGTGAATCTGCGAAGCATTCACTTCATGTGTAAGGACAATACCCCTATCGTTATTGTTCAAAAATGATAAAAAGGCCATGACAGATTCGATATCTATTTAGTAGTGCCCTTATCAAGGTATAGTGCATAGCTGCAGGATTTTCCTTCACGGGTGATATTCACTAAGTTACTGTTTGTACACCTAGCGCAAATTTTTTCTTTAGAAACATTCAAGCACGTTATAGTGCCTACAAAAGTTGGTATATAGTAGAATTTTTTTTTATACTACTAATGGCGGCAATTAGTGCCTTATAATGGGACTGCGATAATGCAGCAAGCAATCTTGGATTAATTGATGCTGGGGGGGGTGACTAACTGCCATTGACATCACCAGTATGATCAGTGATAATACTATACGCTGTCACTGTACTAATGACACTGGCTAGGAAGAGGTTAACATCTAGGGCGATCAAGGGGTTAAATGTGTGCCTAACTATATGTAATGTGTGTAAAGTGTGCTGCTTTTATTACTAGATCTCTCAGTTTTTTATCCCCGCTTTGCAGGGATGAGAAACTGACAGATCGCTCCCTCTGTACCGAGCTTTGTATTGTTTACCAACACGGAGCTCTGGATTGTTATTGCACACAGCCGATCAGCAGGTCCCGGGCGTGAATGATTGGCCCAGATTCGCTGACAGGCTCTCGCTGTGTACTATCACAGCAGGTGCACGGTGGGGGGCTCACATGCACATGTCCCAAACCCGGAAATAGCCAGCTATGTACTGGTATGTCGCTTTGCCTATAGTGGCCGCTCGCCGGTAGTACGTTGTGGGAGGGAGGTTGCCATGTTGTTAAAAAGGAAGTCAAATAAAATATAATAATGAAAGCATATTTTACAAAAAAAAAGGAAGTCAAATGCTACAAATGCAAATGCATCTTTACACATGTGCAAAGATCTAAATAGGCCATAAATTACTGCATTTGTTGTCTTAAAAAGTAATTTTTAGTTTTAACCAATATTTTTTTTCTGTATTAATTCTTCCAGTTCTGTGTAACTGGGGAGCTTGCAGTGGAGTGGTGTTTGCCCTCCTTAATTTGTGCTAAAGGGTTTCTCTTTTTCTCATCTCAGATGGCAGGTATGCTTGTTAAATGAATGCACTCACATGCCTTTTAAAAACACAAATGTGTGCAAAAACCTCTAAGGTTAACATATGTATAATTCTTTGTCATTTCATAAAATAAACTGTATTCTTTGCAAAATATTATATAGATGTTATCTGACTGTTAGTGAAATCTTAAAACTTTGTTGCCTGACTTAGGGCTGTATATTTTTTGCAAGATACTAGAAAACAGAAACGCTCTGAAGCAAAGAAATTTTATGTAAAAACCAAAGAAAAACTAGCATACTATCATTATTTAGAACCATCAAGTTTATAGCTGAAGAATCAAAGATCCTAATAGCCATGTAAATCATTATAGTGACTCTAGAGTACAGGGTAATAAATTCGAACATTTGCCTGTTCTGCTCCCACATAATATTATTTGCAAGTTAACTCATTCAAGCATTTACAGTGAGCTCTAAATGTGTTGGGTTTATTTCTCCATTTTTATTTAAAATGATTGTGCCTGATGCTAAGATCTTGTGTTATAGTGGTTCAATACAGCACAGAATGTATGTTAAACAGAAAGCATGTAAGTAAAGTTAATAATAAAATAAAGGGGATGTGCATATCCTCATATTAATTTGCAGGCAATGGGTTGAATTATTTTTTTTTTTTGGTTAAATAATCTGTAAAACCTTCTCTTCTGTTATGTGAAATATCACTTGTAAGACATGGGGGTTGATTTACTAAAGGCAAATCCACTTTGCACTACAAGTGCACTTCAAGTGCCCTTAGAAGTGCAGTTGCTTTAGATCTGAGTAGAAGATCAGAAATAAGGGGAAGCTCTGCTGATTTTATCATCCAATCATGTACAAGCAAAAATGCTGTTTTTTATTTTCCTTGCATGTCCCCCTCAGATCTACAGCAACTGCACTTCCAAGGGCACTTGTAGTGCAAAGTGAATTTGCCTTTAGTAAATAAACCCCATAGTGTCTAATATTTGTTGCTGGCTGCTGATTGGTCACTGCTGGTCTCCAGTAAAGTTGCATTGAGAAGCGCGGGCCGCTTCCAGGTTCACAGAGTGTGAAGGCTCTGCCTTTGTTTGTGATGTCATCATGCTCTGTGAACCTGGAAGTGGACCACCTGTGCTACATGTATGTGCTGTTTTAATCATATTATCTAGCTTGAATAAATGAGAATCGCTTTTTGATCAGTTTTACACTATGCGGTTCCCCTGGTTTTTCTTTTAATTATGGTATATTGCTAAACTGGAAGGTGAAGAGTTTGGGCAGCCCTGTGGTGAAAGCCTGGTCATATTAAAAGCTGGTTTTGACTGCTCTGTAATAGGTTGTCAAAGCATTCCAGTAAGCAAGAGCCATCTCGTGATTGGTAGTGGTAAACACTGGCGCACAAGTTTATGAAAGCTTGCTGAAGATTTTTTTATTGTTCACATTTGGCACTTTACTGTACAGCTTTTGACTGCACTTTATTTAGATTTTTTCTGGACTTTATATATGAATATATTTGGATATATTTGTTGTTGCACTTTGAATTCGCAGCACTCTTATTTAGTTTTCTAGCTGTGCTGAGAACTCAGCCTGCTCTCCTCCAATGATCAATCTTCTGACACCACCCCGCCCGCACAGCCATTTACTGGCAAGACCAGTATTCTGCAAGTTGAGGGTTTATGTATACTTTAAAATGTACCTCTGCCCACACTATGGACATTAAAATATTTGCATATTCTTAAGGCAGAACTAAATTCCCCTGTATGTGGCTGAGCTTGTGCCATTACGTATAAGTATGTACAGCATATTGCATGTTATGGGACACTTACCTCTGATTGTGCCCTTCTCCAACAGTCAAAGGTCCAGCCTCCCATATTAAATTTTCTTGGTCCTGCAAAACTCCTTATCAGTGATGATGTAGGCAGTTACATTGTCCCAAACGACTTACTATGTTCTCAGCATGCTGGCATTTTTTAGGTGGGCTTTACTTCTTTTAGAAGAACTATATCAGTTCTAAAAGCTTTCGGGTACTAATTAACTCTTAAAGGTCACAACAGAGACTCTGCAGCCAACTACTTTCTTACAGCTTGCATGCGCCTGCTGTTTTTTTTTATGTAGGGGTATGAAAAGCTGCCAAGTTCTCTGCATAGAAAATAAGGGTAGAGGAGCTTTGATTTCAGTGTGCCTGCTGGAGAAAATTATCAAGACGAATTTCAGCACACTGTCTAAAGCTACAGAGGGCAGTTAGTGCTTGTTTTAAAGTGCTTTGACCATTATATGCAAATCATTAATTTGCATAATCTGGGGACAGGTGCATTTGAAACCAAATTTGTGCTTGTGCATGTTACAGTAATGTCAAAAATTGGAATGTGTTTTAATTTGCTCTGCTTTCAGCAAAATCTTACTAGTAATGTGTATCCACAGGCATTTCTTACTCATGGTATCAATTCTTACTGCATTCAGTCAGAATGTTGTCACACCTTTTTGCATGCTCTTAAAGTAGAATACAAGCAGTTGTCCCAATACAGTGCATTGGCACATTCTGTCATAGTTATCACAGTAAAACTGAAATGTTCACTCTCTGCTTCCCACACATCCACAGGAATTTCACACAATGCATCTACAGGATGTGCGCAGAAACAAATGCACAATACTGTTTAACGCAAAGTGCTCTACAAAATGAAGTATTCTTTAGTGAGAATTTAGCTCTATTACGTTTCTATGAATCAAGCTGAAAATAGTGACTTTTGAGGCAGAAAAAAAATATCCATAATTCAGGAGAAAATATTCATATTCGAGAAATAAACACTTAATAAAAGTTACAGTGGTCTGAAACTCAAAAACAAATATATTGCATTGCAGCTTACCCGTTCTTAGATGTGGTGGCTGCATTTGTTTCTCTCTGGCCAGCAAATCTGTTATTTTTTAACTTCCTTAAACAGCTCCGCTGTACAAACTATGCAAAGTAAATACAGCAATCTCCCCCACTGAGCTGTTGTGTTCTGACAGGGGGACGTACCCCCCCCCACCACCACCAGAACACTACTATCAGCACTCTCCGCTATTGGGTGAGAGCGCTGATCAGGAGATGATTGTCTGCATACTAGGGTTGTCCCGATACCACTTTTTTAGGACCGAGTACAAGTACCGATACTTTTTTTCAAGTACTCGCCGATGCCGATTACCGATACTTTTTTTTTAATGTCACGTGACAGTTTTTTTTTTGCTATTTTTTTTTGGGGGGGGGGGTGAACGTTGTATGTGTGTGTGGTTTTTTTTTGTTTTCTTTTACAATTTTTATTTTTTTACAATAATATTTTTTTATTATTTATTGTTTTTTTTTTTTTTTTTTTTTTAAATCAGCCCTGTTGGGGGGCTTTGGTGAGATATTAGGGGTCTTAACAGACCTCTGATATCTCCCCCTTGAAACAGAGAAAGAGACAGAGGATAGAGATTCCCCAGTCCCTTTCTCTGCAGCGTCAGCTGCACTGAGAATGAATGGAGAGAAGACAGCGGCTCCTCTCTATTCATAAACTGACACATTGTAATCACAGGTGATTACAATGTTTCAGTTATGTGAATGGACAGAGTCAGCTGACTCTATCCATACACAAAGGAAGGAGGGGGAGGACGGAGGAACTGAGGGGGAGAACGGAGGGAACAGATGAGAGAGGAATGCAGGGGACAGATAAGGATAGAGGAACGGAGGGGGAGAGATAAGGAGAGAGGAACGGAGGGGGAGTACGGAGGGGGACAGATAAGGATAGAGGAACGGAGGGGGAGTACGGAGGGGACAGATAAGGATAGAGGAACGGAGGGGGAGTACGGAGGGGACAGATAAGGATAGAGGAATGCAGGGGACAGCGGAGAGGCACAGAGGAACAGAGGGGGCACGGAGGAGGATGCAGTGACAGTCAGCTGTGACCGATCACCGCTGTATGTCACCAAAGCTGGTGAAAGCCGCTGGGGGAGAATCCTGTAACTCCCCCACGCGCCGATCACAGCTGTCTTCCAGGTATCGGGGAAGCATCGGGTGCATTTGCCCGAGTACAAGTACTTGGGCAAATGCTCGGTATCGGTGCCGATACCGATACTAGTATCGGTATCGGGACAACCCTACTGCATACACACGGGCAGAATTTCAGCTGTTTTTTTTTTTAAATGTCTCCCAACATTCAGCCCGTGTGTACCCGGCTTTAGTTAGAGTTCAGTTTTAATTTTAAGACATAGGAAAGGTGTTACTGGCCAGTTTATCAGGTGGACATAAAGGAAAGAGCCTAAAAAAATAATAAATTAATGCAGCCACCACATTTTAGGATTGGTGAACTAAAATGTTTGTTTTTGGGTTTATTAACACTTTAAATGACTACTTAAAATAAAAGAAATAACAATTACATACCTATGCAATATTTAGGTAAGTTAACTCAATGATTTCATAAGCAAATTCACGTATAAAAGAATTTCATATATATAATTAATTTAATACCGTATATTATTATATTTAAAGTGATTCTAAATGTAATTTTTTTTTCTTTAAAATAACAACCCCCCCTCCGATCCTCCTCTTTTAAGGTTCCCCACCAGCGCTCCTGGCTCCTCCCCCAAGTTGAGTGCCCCCATAGCAAGCCGTGTAGGCTCGCTCCTGAGCCTCGCTGTCTGCAGACTTGTTCCACTCTCTCGTCACTGGCTGTGATTGACAGCAGCCGAAGCCTGTGTTTGAGCCAATGAGGGGGTAGAAAGCAGACAGAACTTCTGCTCTTATGCATGTTGCTGGATTGAGATCGGGTTCAGGTAAATATAAGGGGGGCTGGGAGGGAAAATTTCAGCAGAAGGTTTCTTACTTTAATGCCTGGAATGCATTAAGGTAAAAAACTTCTACCTTCAGAATGGCTTTAATAATTATTCCTATATTGCACATCTTTACTACTACATACTGCTCATTGCATACTGTTCACTGCCCTGCACTTTCCTACTGCTATATTCCACACAGTCTACAGTTATGCACTGACATTTCATACTGATAACTGCCTGGCACTGTATACTGTTCATTCACTTTTTCTTGTACTTTTACTGCTCGGCATTGACCCTACATACTGTGAACAATACATTGCACACACTCCCACTGACAGATCGTGACCATGCAGGGCCCCATGACTTCTAAAGGTTTGACGTTCTATGCATGAAGATAAAAAGCCTTCTCTGTGCAGCAGACCCCTCAGCCCCCCAATACTTACCTAACCCCCCCTTTATCCAGCAATGTTGTAGGTATGTCTTGGTTGCCCGGGACTCCCCTCCTCATTGGCAGAGACAGCAGCCATTGGCTCCCACTGCTGTCAACCAAAGTCAGTCAGCCAATGAAAAGAGAAAGGGGGCAGGGCCTGACCACGGCTCCATGCCTGAATAGACACAGAGTGCTGTGACTCAGCTCGAGTGCCCCCATAGAAAGCTGCTTGCTGTGGGGGCGCTCAACAGAAGGGAGGGGCCAGGGGCACTGAAGAGGGACCAGAGGAGATAAGATCCAGGCTGCTCTGTGCAAATACACTGCACAGGGCAGGTAAGTATAACATGCTTGTTATTTTTACCTAAACAAAAAGAGACTTTACAAACACTTTAACTTCTTGATCACTCTTTAAATAATACTCAGCCCTCAGAAGATACTTATTTTTCAGAGCATATGTCTACAATATACATGTCAAATGGATTCCCCTTATGCCGTAAGCCAAAGCAAAACTTCTTGGGGTCAATAGAATACAATAGAGAGCTTGCACAGCTAACTGCTATATTCTGTATTATGGTACTAATATTCCCAACAGGCAATATTCCAAAAAAAGATCACTGATCCATAGGTTCAACAATTCTTTTTCCGTTTCCTGAGTGAACCAAAATTGCCTGCTGTAGGTAATGAACACTTTAGACCCAGGTTAAGGTATTCAGAAGGATTGTTGATATGATAGATATGACAGCATAGATAAAACTACCAATGGCTCTACAACTAAGTTTTCTTGCTGAGATAATTTTGTTAGAGGGAGGAGCCCAAGTAAGCATCACTTTCTGGTCAATAAAGTTTTACATAGAATCAAAGCATGGTGTGCAGCTGTCTGTTTTTTGCATGTTCATAGACCAGAATGAGTAGAGTGCTTGGCCTGCCCCCATGATCAAGTGACATGGTATTTATTAAGACCTTGAAGCAGAGCTTCATAAGTGAGTAATTAAGGATAAATTGATGATACAATTTATCAAAATATGGGAACCACTGCATATAGAACAGTTTTCAAAATGTTGCAAAAACAGTCACAGTTTGGAAATTGAAATAATCCACACCAACCAAATTGATTTAGGTTTACTGAAGCCAAATTATTGAAAATGATTTATGATTATATGCTGCAGGCATAGGCATTTTGCAAACTCTTTACCTGAACAAACTGTAAGTAGAAAGAAAACCACATTAACCAGGATGGCTACATGTGGCTATACACAAAATAATTTTAAAGATAAGCATATGATTTTAACTTAAACAGTATATAGGTCATTTGCCAGATAAAACAACCAGTTAAAATGCATTTGATTAGAATAATAGATCCATTGTTTTCCAGAAAAAAAAGGCAGTCAAAGTGACATGCAAAGAAATTCTAATTGGGTACACAATATAAGGTTAATATTCCTTGATATAGCTGCACTTTTTCCCCTTTTGTCCTCCACAACTCCTAATGAAAATTGCGAGACCTGACGGTAATGATAAGCAGTCATTCACACGTCCTTTGTGTCAAGGCTGAAGCATTAATGCCTTCCTTCATGTAACATTTTGCATAGCCTAAAGCATCTATTAAATTCCTCTGTAAAATTCATGAAACAAAAGTGGTGGGTTGAGTCTAGTGGGAGAGAAAGTAAGCTGCTTATTAGCAAAGAGTCAAAAATACAGAGCCAATTACAGATTTGAACAAGAAAGGCTAAGGGGTAGCACAGGGAGTAATTCCTTACTCAGCCCGATGGGCTCAAGCGAGAGGCATCTTGGATAAGAATATAGAAAATATTCTAAGCAGTAATTAAACTCAAATGTTTAGAGTTAGAAACAGCTCTATAACAGCACAAGAAATGTTCAAGTAAAACAGTTGTCTGGTCTCAGATAGATACTAAATTGGAGGGATTTACGAGATTTCCCTTAAGGAATGGATGAGGGTAGTCAAGAGAAGCCAGGAGCTCAGGAGATATGTAAAAATCTGTTTGGTATTTCAAATACTATAAATTAGATGAAAAATGAGCTTTCCTACTGAAGAAGTGACATAAAACAGAATAAACCACAATAAGATTGCCCTTCTTCCGTTATAAACTTGACATTAAGCCTGTCATGTTCAGTAGCATTTTAACAGACTTTGTTCTTCACCCTTTGGAACTGAGAAGATTGGCAGGTGCCACAATTTGCTTAAAAAAAAATCTCACTTAAATGCTTAAAAAATGTATGAGTTCAATTGTGTGTTCAACGCATTGTCAGATGTTTGGCATGTTCAATCCTTCAGGTACCCATGAAAAAAACAAGAGCTGTTGTAAATATCATTTGGCTAATTTGTATTTACTTTTCTGAATACAATTGTGATAGAAATAGTGCAATTTAAATGATTTAAAAAGAATGATGACAAAAGCTTATCTAATTTCAACTCAACAAGTTTATAAGCCAGAACAAAGTTCCTACATCCTAATATTAGCAGCTAAGTTGTAGTTTCATGTGAAACAAAGTGGTGAACTGTCTTCCATGTCCCATCACACCAATGTTTCCTTTCAACTTTGTTTATCAGCTTTTTGCTCAATTTACCTTCTGCACAGACTAAAGCAGCAACTATTGTACCTTCACATCAATTTTTTTTATTGAGCTATCTCCTTTTTGAGAACCCACAGCACATTTTAATTTTTTTCACTGAAGAAACTGAATTTCATCTTAATAAAATTTGTGAACAAGAGCTTAACAAGATCCTCAAAATTTTGTCTCACTTATGACGTGGTCCCTATGCAGATTTTAAACCTGGGCATTGTGGCTTTAAGTTACGTGTTAGTTAAAAAAATAAAAGTTTAAATTTGCACCCTATAAAAGAACAGTTAAAAAACTTTCCATTCCTGTGAGCAGTGAATTCAATCTTTGTTCTCCTGCAATTCTAGAAGTGCCACCAGAATTTTCAGCAATCAACACTTCCCAGTATGTCAGATGTCTGCATCCCTTGCTGCCAGGGAAGTGTGTTTATGGAACTGCTTTAAGCAATGTATATACAAAGCAGAAAAAATAGAATTATCTGTCTGTCTGTCTGTCTGTCTGTCTCACCTCATTATAACCTCATTATAACCTGGTTATATTTTGCCTTTATTATAGACCAGGGGTGTCCAACCTGCAGCCAATAAAGGCTATGAAAGTGGCTCAACCCAAAGTCATAAACTTACTTGTTGTTAAAAATGTTGATTTGTTTTGAATTTTTTTTAAAAAATGCATTTATACTTAGTGAACATATATAAAGAAAAAAATGACTATGTCCCTTTACTCAACTTTTATAAAGCTGGCCATACATTACACAATTTTCTTGTTTAATTTTCCTTTAGATTTACCAAAACCATGTAATATGAGGTCAAACCTAAACATATTCAAAGTATATGCAATCAGTCCGGCCCTTGAACTACATAGTTGAAGGTAAATCTAAAGGAAATTGAATAAGAAAATGGTATAATATATTATCTGTGGTAGGTAATGAACACTTTAGACCCAGGTTAAGGTATTAAGGTTAAGTTTTATTGCTGAGAAAAATATCCCACTCTTCACAATCATGCCTTATTCGTGTCTTCAGTTTTCAGAATCACCTATAATTTTTAAGGATAATCAATTTTCAAGAATGAAGCACATGAAGGACAAAATTAGAACCAAAATATCTGTTGAGAACCTTGAGAATTGCTAGTACATCCATCGAACCAGATATTGATGTCTTAGTTTATTGAAAACAGAATGAAATATCACACTCGTTTACTCGTTACCTTCTTGAAATATGAAGATGTTTTATTACTCAGATAGGTACATTATCTATATCAGTGATCAGTGGCAGCTGGTGCTGGAGGATTTTGGGGGTGTATGGGCTGCCCTCTCCAGGTCCGCTCTCATCCTACAGCGGAGATCGCAGGCCCCTGGACTGCCCTACACCGCAGCTTCTGTCTGCAGCCAGGCTTCTTTCCGGGTTCTGAATGGCCAGGAAGCTGGAAGCTGATGCCCTGCGCCCTGATGCTCTGCGCCCTGAGGACAATATAAACTTGCCAATTGGGGTCTCAGGATGTGGTTACGTGCCTGTAAGTGGGTGATGAATCTGGGAGAAACCTATTGGTCCAGCGCCACGCACAGTGCACGGCCCCACAGATGGTGCGAGCTGGGGGGCCGCTGTCATGTGATCATTAACCTAACTAACTTTTTCTGCTATTCAGCTATCCTTGTTGTTAGTGTATTTTATGTGTAGACTAAGACAATTCCTCTTCTTCCAATGTGGCCCAGGAAGGTCAAAAGGTTGGACACACTTGTTATAGACAAATGTCATAGCTAAAATATGCAAAAATTTCGTAGCACATTTATGTATCTGACCAAGTTTTTCTAATCCGAAATCAGTAATAAACCCAAAAACAAACATTTATTATATTGCAGCTTACCAATTCTTAGATGTGGTGGCTACTTTCATATTCTTTTTTAGGCTTTCTTTCCCTATTTTCATCTGGTGATCAAGCCAGTAAGTCTGTTATTTTTCAAAAGAACGAGCTCTCTTCCAGATCTATCAGTTACAGGGATGAGACCAACCATTTAACACTGGCGGGGTGCTTACACTAATCAGCTTTTATTTATTCATGTAAAACCTTTATCTTAAAATGAAAAAATAAATGTTTGCTGTAATTGTGATTATAAAGTATGAGCTGTCGGTTAAATTTGTTAATGTACCTAAATCTGCTAGTTTAAACACTTCCCTCCCCCTAGACTGACAATTCTGCTTTCCAAAGGTGCCCCTGTGCTCTTTCATACAGACTGGGGGCACTCCTAATACAGGGGGGTGTCTTACTGGCCACATCACTGGGTGAAAAATGCCTAAAAAAGAAAACTAATGCAGCCCCCACATCTAATGATTGGTATACTGCAATATATTACATTTTTGGTTTTGGGTTTATTACCGCTTTAAAGGAATAATAACATTTGTGTATTGACATATGGAGTTTGGAGCAGGAGTGATGCCCAAGGAAAAAAAATGTATGCAGGTTACTGTGAACAATACACATTTATTGGGCTGGTTAGCACATAGCTCCTTCTAATTGACACATTCATGATGTGTACTGTATATAAATACTCTCAGGTCGCCTCAATGAGCCTCCACTAAAAATTTCGAAAACAAAAGTGACTGTTAAAAAATGACCACCCTAAATAATTGGGAAATGTCAATACTATTATCTAAAATGACTATTGTGCAATCACATAACTAATAAAATATATGAATTATAACAGCATTCCTATTTCAAATAATTTGTGCATATTCAGTTAAAACTGTGAAGTGGATTATTACCGTCAAAAAAGGAAACAATACATCAGATCTTCAAGTCGTGGTTGATCATTAGGTTTGAATGCCAGTAACTAGGGATGTGCAGAGGAAGCAACTACACAGAAACTCTCCTGGCAAACAGTGATTTGTGCACAATCCTGCCCTGCTTTACAAAGATTCACATGGAAATACGGAGAAATAAATTTGCATTGATTTGTGGACATGTCTGAAATCTGCAAATCTGAGAGGTTAAACAAGAAACATACTTGACAAGGGTGTTCATTTTCATATGCTATGTTCTGACAGAAACATGTACAACACCTTCCCCATTTCCTCCATCTGCCTGTTACTTTAGAATAGGTGTTTTATTTCTTGTGAATATGTTCTCTGGGAATGTTTAGATCACATAAGAAGGTTATGGAGTATTTTCAGATGCAGAATACCTGTTAAAGCATATGTAAAGCCAAAAAATGTGAAAAGCTGTAAACTGTACTCCTGTGTCCCTTATAATAAACATTTTCGTGTTTTATGAATTGAATTTCTCTACTGTAAATACCTGGTGATCCTGCCAAGTCACCTACTGATTTAAGGACTTCCTATCCCGTACCCACCACTCTAAGCATAAAAGTAGATCCAAGTGTGGCCAGAATGCATCATTTTTTTTTCTTTTGTCGACAAAATGCCTTATTGACATATAGGATTACTTAAAAAAAATGTTATTGCTTCTACAATCTTTCCAAAACTAAAAAAACAAAATTTTGTCTGGAGTATAGCTTTATATAAGATCTCTGGGCTATTCCTTAAAATAATTACCCCCCCCCCCCAGCTTATAAATAATAGAATGATAGTTTTTCCAATTGATGATTTAACAAAGAGTAATGCTTTCTTCAGGCAGAGGTCACCATCAATAGCCAGAGCTCAAATTCCTGTGATGACATTGGTGAGAGAGGCAGGGACAAAACCGTTAGGAGACAGTCAAAAAAAAGTGGCTTCTGAGGACAGGTCGTCACAACTCAAACTGGCCAGGAGAAAGACTGCAGGACCCTAGATTAGGATAAGTAATACTATTTGTTAAATCATCCACAGGAACAAGTGAGCATCATATTCTTCAATTGCTGTTGCAATTAAAAAAACTCCCCAAAAATATCTCAATCTGTTGATACGATTGACTCAATTTCATTACCAGTTTTCAGTTTGTATATATTACAAAACTCAGGCTACACATGTGGCGATAGCATGAAGACCCTCCAACAACAGTAGGAAGTGGATGCAGGAAAAGTAGGTAGGTAGGAAGTTGATACAGAAGTAGAAAGTAGATGAAGACAGAGCAAAATAAGTGAAATCTTTGTGTGAGCTTAAATACAAATGGCAGCAATAATGCATTACTGACACACAGCGTTCCTGTAGCTCTGCAGTCAGCCTGTGATGTCACAGGCTGACATGCTCCTTGCCAAACCCTGCTCCTCCTTGATTCATAGCAGCCTCTGGTAGGAGCCTTGCTGTCAAGCAGCTGCAATTCTTGTGCAAGCGAGGAATGGACAATCTGTACTGAGCTGTAACCCTGCCCCCCACTCAGCAAAAGAGTGATGGGAAAAAGTGCTTGCAGTCACATGACTGCTGTATAGATATGTATAGTTCAGGGCTTGGTAGCTTTTTTAGACACATCATAATGATGTTTTAAATAAATGTGGAGTGTATTGTATATTATGCAATTAGCCTGCTTCTTTGTTGTAGCCTTCACCTAAACTTTATTGTTTTTCAAAGAGTAGTTCCACTTTTGTTGGAAAAAAAAATGTAGCAAATATAATTGCTACGCAAGCACTTTTGTAATTTAGTGTTAAACCCTAACTTCAGCCAAAACATTTGTTTTGGATAAACCACAAGAGGGTCACAGCCTCTTTGAGTTCTTTATTGCGGTCTGTATGCCTATTTTGGAGTTTTCTTCCTACTTCCTGTCAGGACAGGAAATAATTTTCTATCTCTCCAATGGGGAGACAGCCAAAAACACATATGATTAGCAATTATAAGGAACATGTGCTCCAGTGGTAAATTAGGTAGAAGCAGGGTTGCCAACCACCAGTAAATTTACTGGCATTTACAACTGCCAGTAAATATCAGGGGCTGATCATTTAGTGCTGTGTTGACTTTTTAAGTGTAAAACAAGTAAATTACGGCCGGACGAGATACAGGGAGGACGTGTGGACGCTGTGCTCCGTCCTGGCAAACTCTATCCATTGCCATCCCTGCCTTATTTTCCCCTGAGGGAAGATTTTTTTTTGCTCTGGGAACAACCTACATCCCCTCCGCTGCAGATCCGGCCGGATCTTAATTGAAATCCAGCTCCTTCGGGCCGTCTGCCTGTCCTGCACTAGCAGCTACCGCCGCCATATTGGGGCCTGCGGCCTGTCCGGAGCCTGCCTCTCTGCTACGTTGCGATCCGGGGGACGGGTGGCGGCCTTGTTGGGGACTTCCCATCCGGGACATCCGAGACACCGCCGAGGGGACCCGGATACCCGCGGTGTGAAGGAGAGCCGAGCGGGACCTTCCCTCCTTCACCCCGGAGCTCCTCACGGCCTGCCGCCATCCCCAGGCCTGCCATCCTGGACTCTGTAAGTAAAAGGGCTCTCGCCCGATGCTTTTGCCGCTACTACCCCTCAGCATCTGACCCCCAGAGTCCCTGTTCTTAGGCCCTAAAGTTCCGGTTCGGGCCTGTGGAGAGAGGTACCCTCCCGACCGGCCTCAGCCGCCAGGAAAGACCGCGGCTTCGGCCTAGTCCTGGAGGCCGGCGGCCATCTTGGTACTCCAAGTACCCCTGTAACCTAATCCTTTCAGTCTAATCTACTATCAATCATCTACATACGCAAAATTTGTAATTTATCTGCAATTCTTCACAACTATCCCCTCAGCTCTCCCTGATATATAATGTGATCACCTCCAGTCTGGCATGCAGGGAAGCAGACATGTAAGAGGAGAACTCTGATCCCCGTCTCTTTAATAGATGCTCCTACAAAGCTAGCGGTTCCTTATTAATCACAAGAGCAATAATATAACAAGATATCTGATCCTTTCTAATACTGCATGGGGAAGATTGGCTTCCAGAAGGCAATATATAGAGGCTTTATCCCACCGCCAAAGTCGCAGACCCCTAATACCATGGAGCGCTTCCTATATAAACAACGATCCCCGATCTCCGGTGAACAACTGGGATCTTCGGACACTGCTGACTCACATACTCTGGCGGAAGGTATGACCCAAGATGATAACAGATCCCAACTTTCTCAGCACTCTCTCCCACCCGATCACCCCGTAGATGTGGTGACAGTAGCTGTTCTAGATGCCAAGCTGAACTCATTACTACATGATCTAACCCGCAGCATCGCTAAAGAGGTGGGCAAAATAGCGCATGAGTTACGGGGTGAAATTGACCAGCTAGGTGAACGCACCAACACATTGGAGAACAAATTTGATGAACTGACCCAATATGTACACGTTCTCGAAGAAGACAACTCCAACCTGAAACATACAGTCTCCCTACTCCAGCTCCAACAGGAAGACCTGGAAAATCGTGAAAGACGCCAGAATCTGAGGATCAGGGGAGTCCCTGAAGCGGTGAGCGACAAGGAACTACGCCCCTACCTTTTAGGCTTATTCGTCACTTTAGCCCCACACATCCCGGACATAGACTGGCGTATGGACAGGGCGCACAGATCTCTGGCCCCGAAACCTCCTCCTAATGCCAACCCCAGAGATATTATTGTCCGCTTCCACTTCTACGAGAGCAAGGAAGCCCTCACACTTGCAACGCGTAACAAGTCACGAATTGACTATAAACAACACAAGATCCAGATATTCAACGACCTCTCCCCAATCACTTTAGCCAAAAGGCGCAGTTTCCGTCCTGTCACTACTCATCTACAGAATCATCAGGTTCCTTACCGTTGGGGATTCCCCTTCCGCTTATCCGTTTCCAAAGATGGTGTTCAACACTCCCTGAGAGATCTTTACGAAAGTGAAGCTTTTATCCGTAGTCTAGGCCTTCCGCCTCTGCCTGAAGAAGATTCTTTACCCCAAGCTCCGAACCCCAAACCACTCACCACACCAGCCAAAATTTGGACCCCAGTTCAACGAAGATCCCAGAAGAACTTCTCCACTCCACAACGAGCCAATAATCACAGATATCCGACCTGATGTGACTTATTTTTTTTTTTTTTATGTTTTGTTTCTCTTTTTTCTCAATTTTTGCTCTTTTTCCCGTAGCCGGATAATACTTACCATGGATACCCCAGTGACCTCACTGTGATCGGGTCACTTTGTTGAGAGGTCACACCTCTTACTGATGTCTTCGTTAGATGCCTTTTTGGGGATCGTTTTCCCCGCTTAACCTCCTTTTTTTTTTTTTTTTTGTTCATAATAATATGCTAAACACCTGTGCTCCTCTTGTCTGTTTGTTTTTCATTTTACAAAAACAGAGACGAGGATCTACCCACCTCCTCCCCTCCTCTATTAATCCCTGCAGGCTAACATGCCCCCCCTCATGACCCAAGGCTTTTGCCTGGGCAGCCTGAAATTTTTTCTCAGGCTTTTCAAAAATTATTTTTTCTTTTTTCATTTTTTATTGTTTCTTCTCTCCCCATTCAATATATTTCCTGTTTTTTTACCTCCTTTGGAGTTTTCATATGCAGGTCTTTTTTCCTTTTTTTCTCTTTTTGACCTTTATATGTTTTTTCAGTATTATACTTATATTGATATACCAACTGCAAGATATGTTTGTTTTCAAATGTTCTTTTTTAAGGATGCTCATTTATATGCTCTTAGTTTTTACACTATATTAGCACTTTTTTTGTATGACCAAATATGGCCCCTTAAGGTTTATTCTTGTAATGTAAAAGGATTAAATTCCATAGGCAAACGGTGGCAGGCTTTAAAAGAATTTAAATCATCCAAAGCAGAAGTGATTATGGTTCAAGAAACCCACTTTAAATCCGGGGGCTCCTTTAAATTTGCTTCTAGACACTTTCCCGTAGCATATACTGCTTCTGACCCTTCTGGAAAAGCAGGAGTGGCAATCCTTATTAAACGCTCAAGCCCAATTAAGATTCTCTCTTCCTACCTAGACCCTCATGGTAGGTTCATATTCCTAAAATGTAGTCACCTATCTACCTCCTTTTCCTTGGTTAACATTTATGCACCAAATGTAGGACAAATTGGTTTCCTTGAAAAAGTTTTTGAGAAGCTACAGCCCTTCTCCCAACCTTTTATGATCATGGGAGGCGACTTCAATGTGTGCATGTCCCCGACCAGGGACAGGAAAACTTTATTCCAAACCACCCCGCAAATTGCCTCCAAGAAATTATCAACATCCTTTCGCAAACTAGTTAGATCTCATAACCTTTTTGACTCCTGGAGGATAAAACACCCAACCCAAAAGCATTATACATTTTATTCTCACCCTCACAAGTCTTATTCTAGACTAGATTATTTCCTTATTACAGGTCCTCTACTTCCTTATGTAGTCTCCTCTGAAATAAATCCTATTACCTGGTCGGATCATGCACCTATTGAACTCAATGTCCTATTGACGAAGTCTTTTACTAAATCCTGCCACTGGCGCCTCAATGAATCTTTGCTTAAAAACCCTCTATCTCTAAGCCAATTACAACAGAAACTAACTGAGTTTTTCCGGATTAATGATGGCTCTGTTTCGGAGATTTCCACCCTGTGGGAGGCCCATAAAGCCTTTTTTAGAGGTGAATGCATAGCTATGGGCTCTCGTCTAAAGAAAGACTCTGTACAACTCAAAAATGATCTTATTACCCAACTGCAGATAGCTGAAAGAAATCTTTTGGCCTCCCCCACGGTGGAAAAATTGAGGGATGTCATCTCAATCCGGGATCAGATTAAGTCTTTTGATATGAACCAAATTTCCAAATCTATGCTATGGGCTAAGCAAAAATTTTATGATTATGCAAACAAACCACATAGGATGTTGGTAAACAAATTAAAACCAAGGCCCTTTCTATCGATACCTGATCATTTGATACAATCCGATGGCACCCCCACATACTGCCCGAAAGCTATGTCAAAGGTCTTTGGTGACTTTTATAGTCGGCTTTATAATTGTTTAGGTCCTGAATCTCATCCCCAATTCTCACAATCTGAGTTTGATAAATTTATGGATTCCCTTCCGCTACCCAAAATCTCTGTAGATCATTTGTCCTCTCTTAACTCTCCGATTACTGAGGAGGAAATAGGAGAGGTGATTAAAAATCTTCCAACTCACAAATCTCCGGGCCCTGACGGTCTCCCTTACGTTTATTATAAAAGTTTTGCACACACTTTAATCCCCTATCTACAATCCCTATTCTCCTCTTTCTTCAGGGGATCTATCCCACATTCACAATTCTTACATGCACACATAACGGTAATTCCTAAGCCAGGTAAAGATCCTGCACTACCCGACAATTACCGCCCAATTGCTCTATTGAATTCAGATTACAAAATTTTTACTAAGATCTTAGCCAATAGATTATCCCCACTATTAACGTTCCTGATCCATAGAGACCAGGTAGGATTCGTTCCCTCGAGACACGCTGGAGATAATACAAGAAGAACCATAGATTTGATAGACCTAATAACTAGAACCAAACGTCCCACCATAGTCTTAAGCTTAGATGCTCAAAAAGCTTTCGATAGATTAAGTTGGCCCTTCATGTTTGCAGTTTTAACCCGATTTGGATTCTCAGGCCCCTTTATACAAGCTCTACATACCCTATACTCCCTCCCTACGTCGCAAGTCCAGTTGTCCTCCTATATTTCACAACGATTTACTCTTAGTAATGGCACGAGACAAGGCTGCCCTTTATCGCCCCTATTATTTATACTAAGTCTAGAACCTTTAGCAACAGCTATTAGATCCCACCCTGATATCAGGGGAATTCCATTACGACATCAGGACTATAAACTTTCTCTTTATGCAGACGACATTCTCCTAACCATCACACATCCCGAGATTTCATTACCTTCCTTACACGACACTCTCTCCACGTTCGGGTCCCTATCAGGTTTCCGTATTAATCAGACTAAAACAGAAGCTCTCCCCATCAATATACCCTCAGATATACTCAGCTCCCTACAAAACAGATTTAAATATAGATGGTGCCAGACTTCACTAAAATATTTAGGAATCCATCTTACCCCCTCATATCACTCTCTTTACCAAGCTAATTTCCCTCCCCTATTCACAGAAATTGCTAAACTTCTACAACATTGGTCTTCCATCCCAATTTCCCTTCTTGGTAGGATTAACGTTCTTAAAATGTTGGTGCTGCCCAAATTACTGTATCTTTTTGAAACGCTCCCGGTTCCAGTCCCTTTGTCGCAGTTGAAAAATCTTCAGAGAAAGTGCCTTAACTTTGTCTGGAACAATGCATCCCATAGAATTGCCCAATCGGTAGTCCTCTCCCCTAGAGCTAAAGGTGGGTTGGCCGCCCCCGACTTTATTAAATATTATTATGCCTCTCATCTTAGAGTACTGACTGTATGGACCTCACGAAAAGCTACAAATAGATGGGCCGAAATTGAAATGGGGATTACTGCCCCTGTACATCCGTGCTATATGCTATGGCCATCCTCAAAGAAATTCATAACCCAATTAAGGTCTCTGTGTCTTTCCCCAATGCTCTTTACGCTATCAATCTGGAAAAGATGTATGGACAAATTCCATCTTTCCTTATCTTGCTCCCCTCTCCAGAATATCCTTTTCAACCCAGACATCCCAGACGGACTATCTTATTTGCGAACAATTCCATGGACACATGCAGGTATATTTCAGCTGCGACATTTGGTTCACCCAGTAACACACAAGCTTTTACCTTTCTCAGCCCTCAAAGAAAAACATGCTCTACCCAAATCTACAGAATACTTCTACTTACAAATTAAACATTTTTTCCAATCCAACTTCCCCTCATTATCCTTAGAAAAACCCACTGATTTTGAATTACTGTGTACAAATGGCCCATATGAACCAAAACTAATCTCATCCATATATAAAATACTCCAGACAATACCCCCTTTAACTGACTCCATACATAGATACATGACAAAATGGTCCAAAATCCTAAATAGATCAATTTCATTAATAGATTGGGGTAAAATTTGGGAGTCGGCTTTTAAAGTTTCCAGATGTGTGGCACAAAAGGAGACCGCTATTAAGATAATATTTTTTTGGTACAAAACTCCTGAATTGCTACATGCCCAAAATTCATCTCTCTCCGATCTGTGCTGGAGGTGTGGACGGTCCGTAGGTACGTACCTTCACATTTTTTGGGACTGTCGGATCTTGAGTGCATATTGGACTGAGATACAAAATTTATTGCAATCACTCTTTGCCACATCTATCCCATTAAACCCCATACATTTCCTTTTGGGCCTGCCTTTCCCGGGTATTCCTAAATCACTACAGAGATTGGGATCTTTTGTTCTTCTGGCAGCAAAAAGAGCCATCCCTAGACTTTGGCTCTCTACCAACGCTCCCACTGTACACCACGCTCTTTCCATTATCACAGATATACGTAGAATGGAACATTTAACCGCAAAAATTGAAGGTAATATTCCCAAATTTGAAAAAATCTGGAAACCTTGGGATGATTCCAAATTTTCTTCTGAACCTCCCATTCCTGCTCCTTTTTGACTCCAATTTGCACGTTTTTCTTGAGCATCCTTCTGTTTGAATATATAATTGAGATGGAAGCATGGATACTGTGTGGAACTTCTATTTTGTATGTATGACCCAATTCGGGAAGAAGCTGACATCTATCTATACAGATATCCTCATCATGCTTATTTACACTGTTTGTACTTATCTTATGACTGCTTCCATGTAAAACTGTCATATACCATTTTTATACCTTTTTGTTATGCTGATTTACATTTGTTGAAAAATAAAAAATTATAAAAAAAAAAACAAGTAAATTACTTTGTTATAGGTATTTCAGTGTTTCCATATCATATTTATATTGTTCAAATATTCACTGTGTTCGTTTTCAATAGGAGTTCTGTAATTTCTCAGGTTGCCAGTAAAAAATGTGCTCCGCCAGGTTTTACATCCCTGAAACGTTGCTTTGGTTTTCCTCCTCCTCTCTCTTTTCACCAGGGTCTGGTTCATCTTTCCTTTTCATTACACTATCAATGGTACTGAATTCCTGTATGTATTTCTGAACATCACCTTTTATATGTTTTAAGTTAAGCTCATTGCACCCATGTCCATGTTTTTTTGCTATGATTCAACCTTGGAGTAAATATACAGTGGGGACAGAAAGTATTCACACCCCCTTAAATTTTTCACTCTTTGTTATATTGCAGCCATTTGCTAAAATCATTTAAGTTCATTTTTTCCCCTCATTAATGTACACACAGCACCCCATATTGACAGAAAAGCACAGAATTGTTGATATTTTTGCAGATTTATTAAAAAAGAAAAACTGAAATATTACATGGTCCTAAGTATTCAGACCCTTTGCTGTGACACTCATATATTTAACTCAGGTGCGATGGGAGAGATGGTTGAGATGGTTGAGATGGTTCTACACCTTCATTTGAGTCCAGCTGTGTTTGATTATACTGATTGGACTTGATTAGGAAAGCCACACACCTGTCTATATAAGACCTTACAGCTCACAGTGCATGTCAGAGCAAATGAGAATCATGAGGTCAAAGGAACTGCCTGAAGACCTCAGAGACAGAATTGTGGCAAGGCACAGATCTGGCCAAGGTTACAAAAAAGTTTCTGCTGCACTTAAGGTTCCTAAGAGCACAGTGGCCTCCATAATCCTTAAATGGAAGATGTTTGGGACGACCAGAACCCTTCCTAGAGCTGGCCGTCCGGCCAAACTGAGCTATCGGGGAGAAGAGCCTTGGTGAGAGAGGTAAAGAAGAACCCAAATATCACTGTAGCTGAGCTCCAGAGATGCAGTCGGTGAGAGAGTTGTAGAAAGTCAACCATCACTGCAACCCTCCACCAGTCTGGGCTTTATGGAAGAGTAGCCCGACGGAAGCTTATCCTCAGTGCAAGACACATGAAAGCCTGCATGGAATTTGCTAAAAAACACCTGAAGGACTCCAAGATGGTGAGAAATAGGATTCTCTGGTCTGATGAGACCAAGATAGAACTTTTTGGCCTTAATTCTAAGCGGTATGTGTGGAGAAAACCAGGCACTGCTCATCCCCTGTCCAATACAGTCACAACAGTGAAGCATGGTGGTGGCAGCATCATGCTGTTGGGGTGTTTTTCAGCTGCAGGGACAGGGTGACTGGTTGCAATCGAGGGAAAAATGAATGCGGCCAAGTACAGGGATATCCTGGACGAAAACCTTCTCGAGAATGCTCAGGACCTCAGACTGGGTGGAAGGGTTACCTTCCAAAAAGACAATGACCCTAAGCACACAGCTAAAATAACGAAGGAGTGGCTTCACAACAACTCCGTGACTGTTCTTGAATGGCCCAGCCAGAGCCCTGACTTAAACCCACTTGAGCATCTCTGAAGAGACCTAAAAATGTCTGTCCACCAACAATTACCATCCAACCTGACAGAACTGGAGAGGATCTGCATGGAGGAATAGCAGAGGATCCCCAAATCCAGGTGTGAAAAACTTGTTGCATCTTTCCCAAAAAGACTCATGGCTGTATTAGATCAAAAGGGTGCTTCTACTAAATACTGAGCAAAGGTTCTGAATACTTAGGACCATGTGATATTTCAGTTGTTCTTTTTTAATAAATCTGAAAAAATGTCAACAATTCTGTGTTTTTCTGTCAATATGGGGTGCTGTGTGTACATTAATGAGGAAAAAAAGGAACTTAAATGATTTTAGCAAATGGCTGCAATATAACAAAGAGTGAAACATTTAAGGGGGTCTGAATACTTTCCGTCCCCACTGTATGTGTCGTATTATGCTGGATGTAACCTGTACCTGTTGTATAATTGTATGTAAATGCCTAATACAAACTTATTGTTCAAGCAGTTTTGCTATGTGGTGTGCTTACTCTATATATTCAAGACAAAGCCAAAAACAAACATAGATTTTTAATAATGTTAAGAAAGGTTAGAACTTCTGATAATGTTTTTATAGCTGCCTGAACCTTCCTGTCTCAATGACATCCTTTATTTATTATATGGTTGTTATAGGGAAAGTATATGAATGTCCCCAATGAAGTCACAAACAAAACAAAATGTTATTAAAATGTGATCTCTTCTACACTGTTTCCAAAACCCAAAAAAATAAACAAAATAGTTGAAGTAAGGCTTTATATCAAAGCTCTGAGCATTTCCTTAAAATAATTACAGTAGCCTTCCCCCAGCTTATAAAGAATATAATGCTGTTTTTTTCCAATGGATGATTTAAGTAAGATTATTACTAAACAGTGGCCCCCCTCAAACAGCCGGTGCTCCAATCTATGTGATGACATCGGCGAGAGGAGTGGTGACCAAAAGAAAAAACAGTCAAAATGAGCTGCTTTAGGGGACAGGTCATCACAACCAGAACCTGCAGGGAGGAAGACTGCAGGACCTAGGAGTAAGGTAAGTAATTATCCAGTGCAAAAAGTGAGCATTATATTCTTCAACTGCTGTTGCTGTACTAAACTCCCCAGAAGTGTCAGTAGCTTTTGATATAATTCACTCAATTCTGCTCCTAGCTTTTCATTCTGTGTATATTACAAAACTTGGTTTAGACATGTGACTATAGCAGGAAGACCCCCCCCCCAACAACAGTAGGCAGCGGATGCAGTGTAACTAAGAAGTGGATACAGGAAGTAGGGCATGGAAGAAGGTTGAAGGAAATCAGTGCAATCCATGCTTGAGCTTAAAAACAAATGGTATCAAGAATCTGTAATTATGTGTCCTAGTATCCTTGATTGTATGCAACTAAAGTGACCAAATGAGGTGTTTCTTTTTAGAAAAAGTGGGACTAGATTTTAAATTTATGTAAGCCTGCTGCCATCATGAACAAAAGAAAACAGGACTTAGATGATATGGTTGTCAACTTTAGATGCCTGCATGCCAGGTTAGTTTCCTATAGAGCACTCTAAGCCTTCAAATTCCAGGGTGCTTTGCTAATTCCAGCCAGTATTCATGAGCCTGCACTATCCAGTCCTCACTGTTGGTTAAAGATTAGCCAATAAAAAAAGCTGGTTAATATTTGCTTAGTAGGATTCAGGGGACCTGGGGTGCATTGCTATAGTGCCAGTCTACAGTTACTTGGCCACATCTAGCCACTTACGACCTTTCTTAGCAATATCTGCTGAGGTTTGTGAATGAGCAAGGCCTTGCCTCACTTGTTTCACTGAATGGTGCAACATGTCTTGTAAAAGACACAAAAAGGACAGTCCTGCAATAGATGACTCAGGCTATACTTTTCCATTGTTGCTAGGAGCGATTTCTCCATATCCTTAGAACAGACCTATGACTATAACCTAGAGATCTTGGGACTTCTGTTATTTGGAGTCATTCATATCCAAGTTATTTATAGCTCTGCAGTGTGGGGCTGAGGCCTCCCATATGTCCACAAGACCTTTGATCTGCTTTGGATGTTTTATAAGTTTGAGCATAATTATTTGAGCAATCTGCTCATTGAGGTTCTACAAGTGCCCTGGCAGCTTCCACAACAGAATCTAATTCTGACTCTATTTGACCTACTTTTCTAAGTGTACATAAACTCCCTCTTCATGAAGGGTTGGGTGTTCTAGGCTTAGGCCTTCACCCTAGTAAACTTTTCTTGTTGTGGATTACCTTAGCTGTTGGTCCAGGTTTTCTTCTCCTGTTCAGGGAGTTTGTTATTCCACCTGTTTTCTTTATGGAGGATGATTGGTTGTCCTCCACATTACTGTTTAATGCCCATCATTCTTCAGTTAGGAATTCCCCCTTACTAGTGATTACATGTCCTGGTCTGGAGCAATTAGCTGATTCTCATTGCTTTCCCCATGGGGTTGAGGCATGTGTCAATATTTGGTTGCCATTGTCTAGAATTCATTTCTCAGATACTCCATGCCCACTCATCAGTTGGACTGCTTTTGGATATCCAAAATATCTAAGAATTTACTGTGTTCCCGTGTCTCTCAATGGACAATAAATTTGTATTTACCATAAAAAAATGTCTTCATGTCGATTGAGGAACACATGTCCCATCCCTCTGTGTTATTGGCCTTATGCACTGCTTGTTCACAAAATTGATGTATACTGGTTGGATGCAGCTTTATGTAGGGGCTGGCTTCACATTTTTTTTTTGCCAGTGTCTCAACCCTCTGAAGGTAGCAGTAAAACCTAAATGTCTAATGCCGCGTACACACAAGCGGATTTCTCGTCGGACTGAACTCTGACGGTCTTTGCGATGGAGTTCCGCTGAAACGGACTTGCCTACAAACAATCATACCAAAGTCCATTCGTTTAGAATGCAATGATGTACGACGGAACTAGAAAAAGGAAGTTCAATAGCCAGTAGCCAATAGCTGCCCTTGCATTGTTCTTGGTCCATCGGACTTGCATACAGACGAGCGGTTTTCTCGATAGGAACTGAGTCCGTCGGAAAGATTTGAAACATGTTCTATTTCTAGGTCCATCAAAATTTTCGAAAGATAACATCTGATGAAGCCCACACACGATCGGAATGTCCGACGGAATGGTTCCGTCAGACCTTTTCTGCCGGAAAGTCCGGTCGTGTGTACGCGGCATAAGAATTTACTACATTCCTTTGTTTCTCAATTTACTTTTTAAAGAAAGATTTTATGAAAAGTATAAAAATATTATTTTATTTCTCAAAATGAAACAAATCAGATTTCTGCTCATGTAACCCAAGGTAACTGTAAAAGAAAAAAATAACAATTAAATATGCACTGGCAATGTACGCTGTCACTAAAGCTGTGAAAATCATATTGTTCCATAACACCACTCATGGCTTTAGGGCTTTAAGGAATCCCCATGTTAGTTAAAGGATTTGTATATTTACAATGCTTCCCTCAAAGAATAGACTCTCTCTGCTGTATGGATTTTTTTTTCTTTTTTACATCGGTGCATGTCCTACATGGCAGTGCTCAGCTTCCAATGCCTTTTTGAGAGTAGAATGCCTATTAGACTAAAAAATGAACAGAAGTTTACAGTGAGATTTACCACCAATAGACTTCAATGGTAAATTGAACCCGGGCCGATTAGTCCATCACTAATGGTGGCTACAAGTTAACTGAACCAGGAATGGAGAGAAACTATTCTCCCAAGACTTGACCTCTACTACTAAGCTTGTACCTAAGGGACTTCTTAAGGATATGCCTTGCTGTGATTTATTTCTTTTTCAACATATGTCTTGGTTTCCTCCTTTACATGTCTCTTGTTGTGATGTTTCCCTTCCAAATAATAATACATTATTTCTTACTCTTTATCATTTATTTTACATAACAGTATATCAATAAAAAAAATGGTAGTAATGTAATTTAGGAATACCCAGTTAACAGGAGGAGGGTGGAGCAATAGAATGAATTGTAGTTTATAAATTCCTCTAATGCCCCTTTCCCTGTTTTTTTTTTTATCCTGGATTTTGGGGCTGTAAGGGAGCCGATATTTCAGCATCATACTGCTGTAGAAAGTTAACATACCTTTATTATTAAGAAGAGATAAAATGTTTCAGTTTATGAAATCCACAGCTCCCAAATGTCTCTAATTTGGAGGGGCTGCCCTTATACTGAATCAAAATCCCTTTGTCCATTGTTACTTCTCAAAACCTTCCTGGATTGAGGTACAGACTTTGTAAAAAATAAACTATTTATCTACCAAAAGTGTTATACTATACTCAACCTTTTATAAAGGCTTTAAATTATCAGGTATTTTTGGGTTTTTATATGTGGGTTTAACCAGTTCATTCTTCGTGTTTCATGGAATTGGGGGCTTAGCAGAGGGTGTAGCCCTTGCCTACATATTTTGTGCTTATTATTTGCCATATCAAAAAGCTGGGAGGTATGATTACATCAGTGTGATTTGTAACATACTGTCAAAGCCATTTTATACCTGTCACTAGCTGTTGGTATTGTTATAGTGCTAGAGTTTCTTTAAGCAGGATGACCTGCATATACAACCTATAGAAAATTAAAACCTTAATAAAATTTTAGCTAGAGTAAATGCTAATGTAGATTTTCCTTCTGACATGCACAGAAAAATGTAGTGTTTGCCCCTGCTTGGTTGGTTTGAATGGGGATCACTTTTCTCCTATTACATATACTCATACTTCCATACTCTAAAAATATATGTAATTTGCAAATGCGTTTGTAATATAAGGGTGCTTTGGTGAACTTACAGTACATTGTGACACGTTTTGGGGCTCAACTAATTTTTTTTCATGCATTTAGCCCCCGTTCACATCGGCGTGATTTGACGCATGTCAAATCGGAGCCCATTTCCGGCAATAGGAGCGTCCCAATCGGTGCAACGCTGAATTAGCAGCCCCGCTCTGATTTCCAAAAGTAGTTCCTGCACTACTTTTGGCAACTTCGGGAGCGGTTTCAAAAGACATCTGTGCATAAACCTGCACAGATGTTTTTCAAGTCGGACTGATGTGCAGCTTTGAATTTGTGCGAATTCAGATGAACTTGCATGATTTCAAAGCCCTGCTCAGTGTGAACGACACTAAAGTGGAACTATAGGAAATGACAGCTATACAGTGCCTTTCCACATTTTGTCATGTTACAATAAAAAAGGTAAATGTATTTTATTGGGATTTTATGTGATAGACCAACACAAAGTGGCACATAATTGTGAAGTAGAAGGAAAATGATAAACGGTTTTCAAAAATGTTTTACAAATAAATATGTGAAAAGTGTGCGTGCATTTGTATTCAGCCCCCCTGAGTCAATACTTTGTAGAACTACATTTCACTGCAAATACAGCTGCAAGTCTTTTTGGGGATGTCTCTACCAGCTTTCTACATCTAGAGAGTGACATTTTTGCCTATTCTTCTTTGCAAAATAGCTCAATCTCTATCAGATTGGATGGAGAGCATCTATGAACAGCAATTTTCAAGTCTTGCCACAGATTCTCAATTGGATTTAGGTCTGGACTTGAACTGGGCCATTCTAACACATAAATATGCATTGATTTAAACCATATTTTTGTAGGTCTGCCTGTATGTTTAAGGTCATTGTCCTGCTGAAAGGGGAACCTCTGCCCCAGTCTCAAGTCTTTTGCTGACTCTAACAGGCTTTCTTCTAAGATTGCCCTGTATTTGGCTCCATCCATCTTCCTAGCAACTCTGACCAGCTTCCCTGTCCCTGCTGAAGAAAAGCATCCCCACAGCACGATGCTGTCACCACCATGTTTCACAATGGGACTGGTGTGTTCAGGGTGATGTACAGTGTTAGTTTTCAACCACACATAGCATTTTACTTTTAGGCCATAAAGTTCAATTCTGGTCTCCTCTGACCAGAGCACCTTCTCCCACATGTTTGCTGTGTCTCCCACATGGCTTCTTACAAACTGCAAACAGGATTTAATATGGCTTTTCTTCAACATTGGCTTTCTTCTTGCCACTCTTCCATAAAGGCCAGATTTGTGGAGTGTGCAACTAATAGTTGTCCTGTGGACATATTCTCCTACCTGAGCTGTGGATGTCTGCAGCTCCTCCAGAGTTACCATGGGCCTCTCGGCTGCTTCTCTGATTAATGCTCTCCTTGCCTGGCCTATCAGTTTAGGTGGACAGTCATGTCTTGGTAGGTTTGCAGTTGTGCCATACTCTTTCCATTTTCGGATGATGGATTGAACAGTGCTCCATGAGATGTTCAAAGCTTGGGATATTTTTTTTATAGCCTAACCCTGATTTAAACCTCTCCACAACTTTATCTCTGACCAGTCTGGTGTGTTCTTTGGCCTTCATGATGCTGTTTGTTCACTAATGTTCTCTAACAAACCTCTGAGGGCTTCACAGAACAGCTGCACTTATACTGAGAATAAATTATACACAGGTGGACTCTATTTACTATTTAGGTGACTTCTGAAGGCAATTGGTTCCACTAGATTTTAGTTCAGGGTATCAGAGTAAAAGGGGCTGAATACAAATGCACGCCACACTTTTCATATATTTATTTGTAAAAAACTTTGAAAACCATTTTGTGTTGGTCTATCACATAAAATCCCAATAAAATACATTTATGTTTTTGGTTGTAACATGACAAAATGTGAAAAATTTCAAGAGGTATGAATGCTTTTTCAAGGCACTGTAATGCAGTCTGTCAGTAGCATTAACACGGATATCTTTGTTTTTCTGAGTCCCATTATTACCTTTTGATCCTGCCATTAAGTCTTTTTATTTATTTCAGGTACTTATATAGCGCCGTCAATTTACGCAGTGCTTTACATATACATTGTACATTCACATCAGTCCCTACCCTCAAGGAGCTTACAATCTAAGGTCCCTAATTCACATTCATACATATACTAGGGACAATTTAGACAGGATCCAATTAACCTACCAGCATGTCTTTGGAGTGTGGGAGGAAACCGGAGTACCTGGAGGAAACCCACGCAGGGACAGGGAGAACATGCAAACTCCAAGCAGGTAGCGTTGTGGTTGGGATTCGAACCAGTGACCCTTCTTACTGCTAGGCGAGAGTACTACCACTACACCACTGTGCCGCCCTATTTGTTCAACTCCTTTTAGCCGACCAAGCAGAAGTGGCACTTAAAGGGTTGAAAGTAAGAATTTAACATTAATAGGGGTGCTTAAAATAGCAAGCTTTTAATAATTAATTGTAATAATTTTATCCTGAAAAAAAATTGTAACTCCCTAAAAAGTGTTAGCTGAACTTTAGTCTATTTAAGAGAAGTTCGGATCATCACAGAGTGGCATTGTGGATACGGGGCATGAATAGCTAATTCCACATCCCGATATTGGAGATAATTAAAAATTAATTATTAATTAATTGGAATGATGGACTTTATAGGCATAACACAAGTAATTTAAAAAAGAGTTTGAATATTTATTACAAAAATTGTTAAAAAGCACATATACATAGACTTACATATTGTCACAGAGAAATACCTGGGAGCAAATTGAATACACTATCTACATAATAAGTATATCTTTAAACAAAGTATTCGATCATAATAGGTTTCAAAGGAGACAGTATACAAAATTGCTCGACTTGCTCTACATGTTACGCGTTCAGTAACGCTTCCTCAGGAGCTTTTGGCATATTCTATGAACAAGAGAATAGAAGTAAGTACATTGCATTTCTGCATTAAAAAGAAGGAAAGATTTTTTGTATCATATGTCTATATGTATAAAAAATATATAATATATATATATATATAATGTTACCACCCCTGTGAAGTAATACAATTAAAATAAAAAAAAAAAAGTGCTCAACAGATACTGCCAGAAAGAAAAGGAAGAGAAAAAGAAAAGAAAAGAAGAAAAAGGAGGAAGCAGAGGGACTAGAATGTATGAAAGGGGAACTATAAAGGCAATTGCATCAAACGGTTGAACCGATAATGTTAAATTTATCAATATATTGTTGTCAAAAAATTATAATAATAAAAATAAACGTAACCAAGCATTTACTTACATTTTCCATAAAGGAAAAAGCAGAATGGAAAATGATAAAGTAAATTAAATTGGGTGAATTGTGCTGTTCTTAACCTC
The DNA here is from genome assembly GCF_042186555.1 of Aquarana catesbeiana. Lineage (NCBI taxonomy): Eukaryota > Metazoa > Chordata > Amphibia > Anura > Ranidae > Aquarana > Aquarana catesbeiana. The sequence goes on along the minus strand of NC_133329.1, from coordinate 332,858,679 downwards.
AATCATAACAGATAATATTATATATGTATATATATATATATATATATATATATATATATATATATATATATATACAGATCGTGCTATCCAAATTTGGGGACTCCGTTATGGACGCCCATCGAGGTTAAGGACAGCACAATTCACCTAATTTAATTTACTTTATAATCTTCCATTCTGCTTTTTCCTTTATGGAAGATGTAAGTAAATGCTTGGCTACGTTTATTTTTATTATTATAATTTTCTGACAACAATATATTGATAAATTTAACTTTATCGGTTCAACCATTTGATGCAATTGCCTTTATAGTTCCCCTTTCGCACATTCTAATCCCTCTTATTCCTCCTTTTTCTTCTTTTCTTTTCTTTTTCTCTTCCTTTTCTTTCTGGCAGTATCTGTTGAGCACCTTTTTTTATTTTTTTTTATTTTAATTGTATTACTTCACAGGGGTGGTATATACACATATGATACAAAAAATCTTTCCTTCTTTTTAATTTAGAAATGCATTGTACTTACGTCTATTCTCTTGTTCATAGAATATGCCAATAGCTCCTGAGGAAGCGTAACTGAACGCGTAACATGTAGAGCAAGTCGAGCAATTTTGTACACTGTCTCCTTTGAAACCTATTATGATTGAACAAGTCAAATGATCGAATACTCTGTTTAAAGATATACTTATTATGTAGATAGTGTATTCAATTTGCTCCCAGGTATTTCTCTGTGACAATATATGTCTATGTATATGTGCTTTTTAACAATATTTGTAATAAATATTCAAACTCTTTTTTAAATTACTTGTGTTATGCCTATAAAGTCCATCATTCCAATTAATTAATAATTAATTTTTAATTATCTTTAGTCTATTTAAATCTACTACATAAACACAAATGGTTTAATGAGAATTCACAAATACCATAATTAATACCCAATATCAAAAACCCTATTAAACTTTGTCAACAGTTCTGCCGTCCAAGGGTGACTATGTTGCTCCTGTATATATAAAGTTAAGGAATACATGAAGCTACATACAGTTTATTGACTTTTCTGTTTTGGGTTTAATTAGGCTTTAATACCTTCCTATGCCACCGCCCATTCTCCAAATCTCTGCTCTGTTGCAAAGTCATTGGAAGAATCCCCACACCTGACACACTTTCTGGTATATTGGATGCCTGTGTCCCCAATCACATGCAGTGGACACAGTAGTAGTGTAGAGGCCAGCAGGTGGGACCACAGTGTTACAGCATAGAGCATCCGACTTCCTGCTCTAAAAGCTGTTTTAACAGGCTCTGTAAAATTCTGCAAGAATTTTATATAGCATCCAGATTAGCTGCAACTCAAACTTTTAATCTCTGATAAGGGCTTTCTGAACTCCTGAAGTGCATGCATTGAATACATTTCAAAACCCTGGTATAAGTCATTGTGGACTATCCAAAGCCTTCTGGTGCACTAATCTTTTTCCGTTCAGTTGAGTACATAGGATGGTGGTTCAATAAGTATGGTTGCGTAACCATACAATAAGTACCACCATAGGATGGTGGTACTTATTGAACCACCATCCTATGTACTCAACTATATTACTTGTTCTTACTTAGTGGATGTATGTCTACCGCATGGTACATTTGTCAGTATCTGGCATGTTGTCGCCTACATTATTATGCTATACCACTAGAATCATGTGCTGTTATAACTGTAGCTTTATACTTTATACTATGCCTATGCCATGTGCACACTTCTTATATGTACATGAAATCCATAATTTTTATTGTCTGTATATCATTAAACATTCTATGGTGAAATTCAAACATGGTATAATTTACCTCCACTATCCAAGCGCTTCATTTTAAAGTCCCAATTTCCCTTTATCACTACCCTGCTTTAAATCTTTAAATGTATAGCAAATGCAATATGCTGGAGTTCTCTTTAACCGCTTGCCAACCATATACTGTATATATATATATATATATATATATATATATATATATATATATATATATATACGGCAGCAAGGTGGCTCAACAGCACAGGATCATGTACTTAACTCGATTATATATATATATACGGCAGCAAGGTGGCTCAACAGCACAGGATCATGTACTTAACTCGATGTCTGCAGGCACCCGCCGATGCTTAGGTACACAGGCAGAACGGTGGTCTGCCTATGTAAACAAGACAGATCACTGTTCTGTCAATACGGAAGGCATTGATCCTGTGTCTTTGCTAAGCAGGGCCACCGATCCATGTCTTCTCCTAATACAAGTACCTCCCCCACAGTAGTAATGATCTGATCGCCCCTGATGTTAACCCCTTCAAAGCTAGTGTCATTAGTACAGTGACAGTACATATTTTTAGGACTGATCATTGTATTAGTGTCACTGGTCCCCAAAAAGTGTCAGTTAGTGCCCTGACTGTCTGCCATAATATTGCAGTCCCGCTATTGCAGTCTCGCTGATCGCCGCTATCACTAGTAGAAAAAAAAATCGCATAGTTTGTAGACGCGATAACCTTTATACAAACCAATCAATATACGCTTATTTTTTTTTGTTTTACCAAAAATATGTAGCATAATAAATATTGGCCTAGACTGATGAAGAAATTTTATTTATTTATTTATTTTTTATTGGATATGTTTTATAGTAGATAGTAAAAAAAAAAACACGTAGTTAGACTTACCAGTAACTTTGTTTCCAGGAGTCTTCCAGGACAGCCCTTGAGAGATGAAGCTCCTCCCCCAGATAGGAAACACATTGCCTCCAGCTCTTTAAAAGGAAATATAGTTAAACCATACATACAAATCATCTTATTCATACAAAGGGTGAGAACCTGCTGTCCTGGAAGACTCCTGGAAACAGAGTTACCGGTAAGTCTAACTCCAGTTTTTCCCCAGTCATCTTCCAGGACAGCCCTTGAGAGGATGAACAGGTGCTCACCCAATTTTAGGGGGGGACCACTGCTTGGAGGACTTTCCTTCAAAATGCTTGATCTTGACTACCAGAAACGTCCAATTGATAGTGTAGAATAGACGTAGACATTCTTGACCACGTGGCAGCTTTATATATTTGCTCTGGAGTAGCGCCGGCTCTTTACATCCAGGACAAGGCTAATGCCCTTGTGGAGTGTGCATTCAACCCTTGTGGAGGGTCCAAGTGTAAAGTTTTGTAGCCCTCTGAGATGGCTATCTTTATCCACCTAGCTATTGTCCCTTTGGAAGCTTGTCTACCTTTCCAGTTCCCTGAGAAGAGGATAAAAAGGGTTTCTGATGTTCTAAAGCTTGTGGTAGCTTCCAAATAGCCTATGAGGCATCTCCTGACATCCAGCATATGTAGTTGCTCCTCCTTGCTATTCGATGGTTTACTACAGAAGGAGGGTAACATTATATCCTGACTTCTATGAAAGGTAGAAGCAACCTTGGGGATAAATGCTTGGTAAGTCTTGAGAATGACCCTATCCTCCAATATCTGCATAAAGGGCTCTCTAACTGACAGAGCCTGTAGTTCGTTGACCCTGCGAACAGACGACATTGCGATGAGAAAAACAGTTTTGAGGTTAATCAGTCTTAAGGATGCCTTTGATAACGGCTCAAAGGGCTATCTCATGACTGCTTTTAACATGATAGACAAGTCCCATGTTGGAATCTTATGACACGGCACCGGCCGTAGCCTTGAAACTGCCTTACAGAAGCTGTTTATGAGCGGATACTGTTGTAGGGAACTGGCTGCAATTTTTACCTTAATTGTGCTTAACCACTTAAGGACCGCCTCACGCAAAATCACGTACATATACGTGATTTGCCTCCCGCGGGTGGGGGGTCCGATCGGACCCCCCCGGTGCCCGAGGCGGTCCTGTTTGTGGCCCCCCCCTTCGCGATCGCCGCCGGCCAATCAGATCACTTCCTTTGCTGCTGTATGCTAAACAGCAGCAAAGGAAATGTCATCTCTCCTCGGCTCGGTATTTTCCGTTGCAGCACCGAGGAGAGAAGACTTCACTGTGAGTGCACAACACTACACACACAGTAGAACATGCCAGGCACACACAACACCCCAATCCCCCCCCGATCGCCCCCTGATCCCCCCCAATCACCCCCCCCCTCCCTGTCACAAACTGACACCAGCAGTTTTTTTTTTTTTTTTTTCTGATTACTGCATTGGTGTCAGTTTGTGACAGTTACAGTGTTGGGACAGTGAGTATTAGCCCCCTTTAGGTCTAGGATACCCCCCTAACCCCCCCTAATAAAGTTTTAACCCCTTGATCACCCCCTGTCACCAGTGTCACTAAGCGATCATTTTTCTGATCGCTGTATTAGTGTCGCTGGTGACGCTAGTTAGTGAGGTAAATATTTAGGTTCGCCGCCAGCGTTTTATAGCGACAGGGACCCCCATATACTAACTTATAAATGTTTTAACCCCTTGATTGCCCCCTAGTTAACCCTTTCACCACTGATCACCGTATAACCATTACGGGTGACGCTGGTTAGTTCGTTTATTTTTTATAGTGTCAGGGAACCCGCCGTTTATTACCGAATAAAGGTTTAGCCCCCCGATCGCCCGGCGGTGATATGCGTCGCCCCAGGCAGCGTCAGATTAGCGCCAGTACCGCTAACACCCACGCACGCGGCATACGCCTCCCTTAGTGGTATAGTATCTGAACGGATCAATATCTGATCCGATCAGATCTATACTAGCGTCCCCAGCAGTTTAGGGTTCCCAAAAACGCAGTGTTAGCGGGATCAGCCCAGATACCTGCTAGCACCTGCGTTTTGCCCCTCCGCCCGGCCCAGCCCAGCCCACCCAAGTGCAGTATCGATCGATCACTGTCACTTACAAGGCACTAAACGCATAACTGCAGCGTTCGCAGAGTCAGGCCTGATCCCTGCAATCGCTAACAGTTTTTTTGGTAGCATTTTGGTGAACTAGCAAGCACCAGCCCCAGGCAGCGTCAGGTTAGCGCCAGTACCGCTAACACCCACGCACGTACCGTACACCTCCCTTAGTGGTATAGTATCTGAACGGATCAATATCTGGTCCGATCAGATCTATACTAGAGTCCCCAGCAGTTTAGGGTTCCCAAAAAAGCAGTGTTAGCGGGATCAGCCCAGATACCTGCTAGCACCTGCGTTTTGCCCCTCCGCCCGGCCCAGCCCAGCCCACCCAAGTGCAGTATCGATCGATCACTGTCACTTACAAGGCACTAAACGCATAACTGCAGCGTTCGCAGAGTCAGGCCTGATCCCTGCGATCGCTAACAGTTTTTTTGGTAGCATTTTGGTGAACTAGCAAGCACCAGCCCCAGGCAGCGTCAGGTTAGCGCCAGTACCGCTAACACCCACACACGCGCCGTACACCTCCCTTAGTGGTATAGTATCTGAACGGATCAATATCTGATCCGATCAGATCTATACTGGCGTCCCCAGCAGTTTAGGGTTCCCAAAAATGCAGTGTTAGCGGGATCAGCCCAGATACCTGCTAGCACCTGCGTTTTGCCCCTCCGCCCGGCCCAGCCCAGCCCACCCAAGTGCAGTATCGATCGATCACTGTCACTTACAAAACACTAAACACATAACTGCAGCGTTCGCAGAGTCAGGCCTGATCCCTGCGATCGCTAACAGTTTTTTTGGAAGCTTTTTATTGAACTGGCAAGCACCAGCGGCCTAGTACACCCCGGTCGTAGTCAAACCAGCACTGCAGTAACACTTGGTGACGTGGCGAGTCCCATAAGTGCAGTTCAAGCTGGTGAGGTGGCAAGCACAAGTAGTGTCCCGCTGCCACCAAAAAGACAAACACAGGCCCGTCGTGCCCATAGTGCCCTTCCTGCTGCATTCGCCAATCCTAATTGGGAACCCACCGCTTCTGCAGCGCCCGTACTTCCCCCATTCACATCCCCAACCAAATGCAGTCGGCTGCATGAGAGGCATTTTTATGTCCTCCCGAGTACCCCTACCCAACAAATCCCCCCAAAAAAGATGTCGTGTCTGCAGCAAGCGCGGATATAGGCGTGACACCCGCTATTATTGTCCCTCCTGTCCTGACAATCCTGGTCTTTGCATTGGTGAATGTTTTGAATGCTACCATTCACTAGTTGAGTATTAGCGTAGGGTACAGCATTGCACAGACTAGGCACACTTTCACAGGGTCTCCCAAGATGCCATCGCATTTTGAGAGACCCGAACCTGGAACCGTTTACAGTTATAAAAGTTAGTTACAAAAAAAAGTGTAAACAAAAAAAAAAAACACATACAAAAATATAAAATAAAAAAAAATAGTTGTCGTTTTATTGTTCTCTCTCTCTCTATTCTCTCTCTATTGTTCTGCTCTTTTTTACTGTATTCTATTCTGCAATGTTTTATTGTTATTATGTTTTATCATGTTTGTTTTTCAGGTCTGCAATTTTTTATACTTTACCGTTTACTGTGCTTTATTGTTAACCATTTTTTTGTCTTCAGGTACGCCATTCACGACTTTGAGTGGTTATACCAGAATGATGCCTGCAGGTTTAGGTATCATCTTGGTATCATTCTTTTCAGCCAGCGGTCGGCTTTCATGTAAAAGCAATCCTAGCGGCTAATTAGCCTCTAGCCTGCCTTTACAAGCCGTGGGAGGGAATGCCCCCCCCCACCGTCTTCCGTGTTTTTCTCTGGCTCTCCTGTCTCAACAGGGAACCTGAGAATGCAGCCGGTGATTCAGCCAGCTGACCATAGAGCTGATCAGAGACCAGAGTGGCTCCAAACATCTCTATGGCCTAAGAAACTGGAAGCTACGAGCATTTTATGACTTAGATTTCGCCGGATGTAAATAGCGCCATTGGGAAATTGGGGAAGCATTTTATCACACCGATCTTGGTGTGGTCAGATGCTTTGAGGGCAGAGGAGAGATCTAGGGTCTAATAGACCCCAATTTTTTCAAAAAAGAGTACCTGTCACTACCTATTGCTATTATAGGGGATATTTACATTCCCCGAGATAACAATAAAAATGATTAAAAAAAAAAAAAAAATGAAAGGAACAGTTTAAAAATAAGATAAAAAAGCAAAAAAATAATAAAGAAAAAAAAAAAAAAAGCACCCCTGTCGCCCCCTGCTCTTGCGCTAAGGCGAACGCAAGCGGCGGTCTGTCGTCAAACGTAAATAGCAATTGCACCATGCATGTGAGGTATCACCGCGAAGGTCAGATCGAGGGAAGTAATTTTAGCAGTAGACCTCCTCTGTAAATCTAAAGTGGTAACCTGTAAAGGCTTTTAAAGGCTTTTAAAAATGTATTTATTTTGTTGCCACTGCACGTTTGTGCGCAATTGTAAAGCATGTCATGTTTGGTATCCATGTACTCGGCCTAAGATCATCTTTTTTATTTCATCAAACATTTGGGCAATATAGTGTGTTTTAGTGCATTAAAATTTTAAAAAGTGTGTTTTTTCCCCAAAAAATGCGTTTGAAAAATCGCTGCGCAAATACTGTGTGAAAAAAAAAAATGAAACACCCACCATTTTAATCTGTAGGGCATTTGCTTTAAAAAAATATATAATGTTTGGGGGTTCAAAGTAATTTTCTTGCAAAAAAAAATAACTTTTTCATGTAATCAAAAAGTGTCAGAAAGGGCTTTGTCTTCAAGTGGTTAGAAGAGTGGGTGATGTGTGACATAAGCTTCTAAATGTTGTGCATAAAATGCCAGGACAGTTCAAAACCCCCCCAAATGACCCCATTTTGGAAAGTAGACACCCCAAGCTATTTGCTGAGAGGCATGTCGAGTACATGGAATATTTTATATTGCGACACAAGTTGCGGGAAAGAGACAAATTTTTTTTTTTTTTTTTGCACAAAGTTGTCACTAAATGATATATTGCTCAAACATGCCATGGGAATATGTGAAATTACACCCCAAAATACATTCTGCTGCTTCTCCTGAGTACGGGGATACCACATGTGTGAGACTTTTTGGGAGCCTAGCCGCGCACGGGACCCCAAAAACCAAGCACCGCCTTCAAGCTTTCTAAGGGCGTGAATTTTTGATTTCACTCTTCACTGCCTATCACAGTTTCGGAGGCCATGGAATGCCCAGGTGGCACAAAACCCCCCCAAATGACCCCATTTTGGAAAGTAGACACCCCAAGCTATTTGCTGAGAGGTATAGTGAGTATTTTGCAGACCTCACTTTTTGTCACAAAGTTTTGAAAATTGAAAAAAGAAAAAAAAAAATGTTTTTTCTTGTCTTTCTTCATTTTCAAAAACAAATGAGAGCTGCAAAATACTCACCATGCCTCTCAGCAAATAGCTTGGGGTGTCTACTTTCCAAAATGGGGTCATTTGGGGGGGTTTTGTGCCACCTGGGCATTCCATGGCCTCCGAAACAGTGATAGGCAGTGAAGAGTAAAATCAAAAATTCACGCCCTTAAAAACGCTGAAGGCGGTGATTGGTTTTCGGGGCCCCGTACGCGGCTAGGCTCCCAAAAAGTCCCACACATGTGGTATCACCATACTCAGGAGAAGCAGCAGAATGTATTTTGGGGTGCAATTCCACATATGCCCATGGCCTGTGTGAGCAATATATCATTTAGTGACAACTTTGTGCAAAAAAAAAAAAAAAATGTGTCACTTTCCCGCAACTTGTGTCAAAATATAAAATATTCCATGGACTCAATATGCCTCTCAGCAAATAGCTTGGGGTGTCTACTTTCCAAAATGGGGTCATTTGGGGGGGGTTGTGCCACCTGGGCATTCCATGGCCTCCGAAACTGTGATAGGCAGTGAAGAGTGAAATCAAAAATTTACACCCTTAGAAATCCTGAAGGCGGTGATTGGTTTTCGGGGTCCCGTACGCAGCTAGGCTCCCAAAAAGTCCCACACATGTGGTATCCCCGTACTCAGGAGAAGCAGCTGAATGTATTTTGGGGTGCAATTTTACATAGGCCCATGGCCTGTGTGAGCAATATATCATTTAGTGACAACTTTTTGTAAATATTTTTTTTTTTTTGTCATTATTCAATCACTTGGGACAAAAAAAATAAATATTCAATGGGTTCAACATGCCTCTCAGCAATTTCCTTGGGGTGTCTACTTTCCAAAATGGGGTCATTTGGGGGGGGTTTGTACTGCCCTGCCATTTTAGCACCTCAAGAAATGACATAGGCAGTCATAAACTAAAAGCTGTGTAAATTCCAGAAAATGTACCCTAGTTTGTAGATGCTATAACTTTTGCGCAAACCAATAAATATACGCTTATTGACATTTTTTTTACCAAAGACATGTGGCTGAATACATTTTGGCCTAAATGTATGACTAAAATTGAGTTTATTGGATTTTTTTAATAACAAAAAGTAGAAAATATCATTTTTTTTCAAAATTTTCGGTCTTTTTCCGTTTATAGCGCAAAAAATAAAAACCGCAGAGGTGATCAAATACCATCAAAAGAAAGCTCTATTTGTGGGAAGAAAAGGACGCAAATTTCGTTTGGGTACAGCATTGCATGACCGCGTAATTAGCAGTTAAAGCGACGCAGTGCCAAATTGGAAAAAGACCTCTGGTCCTTAGGCAGCATAATGGTCCGGGGCTCAAGTGGTTAAGGATAGGCCTTTATCAATGCTTTCCTGCAGGAACTCTAGAATCGTTGGAGAATCACCTTTTTTCCTTCTCTGTTAGCCAGAGGTTAAACTCCCTCCAGACTTTCAGGTATATGGCACTTGTAACTGGTTTGCGACTTTGTAGCAGAGTTTTTATCACTCTGTTTAATAGACCCTTAAGCCTCGTACACGGAGGTGGATTGCTTAGAGAGATTCCAGATTCTCCTTTGCGCAGGAGAATATTTCCTGTGCTATACTCATCAAGATGGAACTCCTGGTCCCTCCTTGTTTGTTTAGTTATGCTACAGAGGTTATATTGTCTGACCTGACCTTTATATGTTGGCCTCTGAGTTGGCTTTGGAATGCTGAGATTCCTCTGGCTACAGCTTTGAGTTCTTTGTAGTTGGATGAGTGTTGTCTCTCTAGTTGAGTCCAGATACCCTGTGCCCTGCGGCCATTGTCCCTCTAAATGGGCCCCCCATCCCTGACTGCTGGCATCTGTAGTCAATATGCGTGAAATCGGGAAGGTCCACAGCAGTCCTTCTCATAGGTTGGCTTGGTTTCTCCAGCACCATAGGGCTTGCCTTATTTTGGCTGGAAAGTACAAATTGTCCTCTAAGACTTTCCCCCCTAAATTTTGAAGGAGGAAGGACTGGAGTGGTCTCTTGTGAAACCTGGCCCATCTGATTGCTGGGATGGAGGATGTCATAAGTCCTAAAACTGACATTATCTTTCTTATTGTAACTGGGAGATTTGTCTGCATCTATGCCATCCGATGTCCAATGGGAGTCCTTGTGGGAGTACAATCTTCTGTTCCTTGGAATGGATAGTGTAACCTAGGAACAAGATTTCTTGAGAGGGAGAGAAATTCAACTTCTACATATTGATAATCCATCCTAATTGGCATAACCACTGTTGTGCCACTATTAGGTCTCTTAGTAGTTTCTCTTTTGCTGGTGTTGCAGCCTTAGTGGCGCCAGGGACTCTGCCAGGATCTTGGTAAAGATCCTCGGGGCCGAGGAAAGGCCAAAGGGTAAGGCTCAACTTTGAAAGTGGTAAACCCTTTCCCCTATTCGTACTGTTATGCAAAGAAATTTTTGGGAACTTTCCCTGATGGGGATGTGCATATAGGCATCCTTTACGTCTGTCTTTGGCATGAAACAACCTTTTTGGAGCAGATTTCTGATAGAGTCCATTTGAAAATTTTTGTACCGTATGGCTGTGTTCAACGGCCTTAAATTGAAGACTAGGTGGTATTTGCTGGAAGGTTTCTGCACCAAGAACTTCTGCGAGTAAAAACCCCTTCCTTCTTTTTGTTTTGGGACTGGTAGGTCTACCAATTCCCCTATGAGTTGCGTCAATGCCTGGGTTTTTGCCGGTGTCTTGCAGAGAAAGTTCCCCCGGTGGATAAGGACCCCCTGTATTGCGCATGCACTGTGCTTGTGCAGTACGAATGACTACGGAGCCACCGAAAGACTCCGAAGTTGAACAGCTGATCGTCAGCTCTACACGGCGCCTGCGCACTGAGTCCAGGTTCAAGCCCCGCCATCCATAGAGTTTGAATAAAACTATGCTGAGCGAAGCGAGGCCGTGCCCAAAGCGTGGCAAGCGAAGCGTGGCGAGCGAAGCGTGTTAAGCAAAGCGAGCCCGCGAGGGGCCCTGTTACAGGTGCCGTGTACAGCTGACTCTCAGCTGCTCAGCTTCGGCTATTTTCGGGGGCTCGTACTGCGCAAGCGCTGAGCCTGCGCAGTACAGGGGAGTCCTTATCTGTTGGGGGGGACTTTCTCGGCAGAACACCGGGTCCCTGGATAATTGTGTAATTAATAATCTCACGGGAGGCCTTTCATTGAACTCTAAGGCATATCCTCTCTTGATTACTCCCCTGACAAAACTGTTGGAGATTAGCTTTTTCCACTGGGAAAGGAATTCCTCCAATCTTTCTTCCACCTGGCAGCTGGCATCACAGTGGTTTGGGATTTTTGTCAGAAGGGTTAAAGAGCATGTTTGTCTTTTGCCTCCCCTTCTGGCCAGACCAGTGATTTTTTTTGGCTTTCCCTTATCCTGTGTTCTCGCTTGTCCTTTACAGGGATGAAATTTTTTTCTAGGAAACATTTTTTCTTAACTAGGAAGGTCTTTTTCCTATCAGCTGTATGCTCTAAGGCTCCATCTAGCTGAGTACCGAAGAGAAACGATACATAAGCATAACTTGACAGCTGTGTCCCCAGGCCAGGTTTTGGGCCAAAGGGCTCTCCTGGCTGCTACGGATAATGAGGCTGCTCTGGCTGACAGTTTTACATACTCAGCTGAGACGTCCAAAATAAAACCTACTGCTTTAAAGAGCATGAAAGATTTTAACAGCTCTACCCTGGGGGTACCAGCCGTTAGGTGCTCTTGCAGCTGCTTTAACCAAAATTCAAAATTTCGGGCTACGCAAGTTGTTGCCAGTGCTGGTCTGAGATTTGCCATAGCGGTATCCCATGATCTCTTTATGATTATGTCGCCTCTTTTGTCCATGGGGTCACCCAAGTGCCCCATGTCCTCAAAGACCAGATCAGAGTGTTTTGATACTGTGTACTAGGGGGCATCTAATTTTGGGGATTGATTCCAGACTGAGTTTGGTTCCTCATCGAAGAGAAATCTTCTTTTTAGGCTGCTCAAAAAAAGGCCTCTTCTGGTTCGACTACTCCCTGAGCACCAAGTCTGACATGATTTTGTGCACCAGGAATACCTTGGGTTTCTTTTTATGCAACCCTTGGTACATTTTATCATGCCTTGAGAGTGTGTCTTTTTCCTCTTTCATCTCTAAGGGTTCATAGATTGCCCCCAGAAGTTCATCCACCTCCTCCTGGGAAAGTTTGAACCTGATTGAGAGGAATCAGTGGGGTCAGTGTTTTTAGGTTCAGTGTTTTTAGGAGTATTCTCCCTACTCTTTGAAGGCTCTCCTGAACCTAAAGCTACCGGAGTAGGGGAAGTGGACATCTGATCGGGCTGGCTGACGGTCGTGCCTGGGACTTGTGTATCTGAAATACATTTTCTAAATGATTGAAAAGTGGATTGCATTTCATCTTTGAAGGAGCAGAGGAATATTGAAAAAGGGGAATCTTCCTCACTCTTTAATACGGCTGTGATGCATGTGGGACATAAGGCTTTAGTGTAGAGTAGCGCCCTGGGGTTTAGTCAGGGATCTCCTCACCAAATTCCTTGCCAGAAGTAGCTACTGTAGATAGTTATTAGAGATCCATTGATTTCTTCCTAAGTTTGGCCTTGCTGTACTTTTCATTAGATGTGAGAAGGACATTTCAAGGTCAAGTTATGGATTTATGGGAGGTCCCAGCCAATGGGCAGGGGTTTTCCCTTGGCCTGCTGGGAGAACCTATGTATTCGGGTGGGGTCAGGTGATCTACAGTATGTTCTGTGCCTGGGTGGACGCCCCAGGCTTCTAGGCTGGAGATTGTGCCTATCCCAGGGGCATCTGGCTGCCAGGCTGTGTGAGGGCCTATCCAGAAGTAAGAGGGCTGCGCAGGGTTGGGACTGCAGCTTGCAGTCCAACCAAAAGTGACGGTTCTGCCAGCCAGAGAACCTGTCATGGTCAGAGGTAGAAGGTAAGCTGTCACCACTAGGGGGCCAACCACCTTTACCAGGGACCACAGTGTGTAACTGAAGCAAGTACCGGAGCAACATTCTCACCGAACGGGCGTGGTGGAGAATCAGGAAACTTCAGGCAGTGATCAAGTCAGGGACCCAGTCAGCGGAGGTGACGCTTGCAGAGCAGCCTTGTGTGTCAGGCCAGGGACCAAGTCGGTTAGCAGGGGTGAAGCTTGAGGAGTATCTGGAGTGCCATGCTAGGGACCCAGCAGGGAAGCGTGGGTGACGCTTGAGGGAGATACCACCGCAAAAGCCTTGAAGAGCTCACAGGATTCAGAGTCAGTGAATCAGAGAGTCCAGTGAAAGACTAGGAGCTCAAGGGGCTGAAAAGCTACAAGTGGACATTGTAGAGAAGCTGACTGAACAATTGAATTTTGTGTTGGGAACTGTTAAGTACTGTTGCCATAGGAGATAACAATCCTGCACGCGCAGAAGTGACGCCTTGCTGGGGCCTTTGCCTGTACGGCTGTCCTCCTATTGAAGTCTCGGAGTTTGCCAACTGAAATTGCAACTACTCAAGAGTGTCCTGGCCCTAGCCCTCTTTACCTGCAAAATATAAAAAGAAATATAACCTCTTTTGCATCCAAGAAGTGTCTGGCGCCCAATGACTTTTGCCACCTTTGCATCCACTATGCCTCACAACCCACTACATATTGAAGGATGTCAGTGGTCTGTGGCCTCAAAGGTTCTCATTAGACTGGAAGAGGTTAGAGACTTTGCTACAGTAGCTAGATGAAAGCCTTGCACTACAGGAAGGACACTTTTTCTTGTTCATCTTAGTAGTGTCTTTTTTTGATCTGGATGATTCTTTCTGAGAGGGGGACAAGAAGGGAAAAGATAATCTGTTAAAAAAAAAATTCCCAGCTAGTCCTGGCCTCCCAGAGCCCCTTTAGGTGCCCACAAAGCAAATAAGATGGTTCCCCCAGGGTCTTCTAGCTCCCCTTCAAACAATCGGTGCACAGGAAAAAGGCTCTGGCCAAGCAGGCCTACCTGCGATGAGCCGGAATTTGACTCCCCTGGAGCGTGGGATGCCTCCATGTTGCTTCTTGCTCTGGCTGCTGAGGTCTAAAGCCCATACTGTTGCGCCTTTTGTATGCCAGCTCGACCTTCCCCTTTTCTCTCTGTGCCCGGAACCATGACCTCTGGCACGCAGTGATGCCGTCCCATTTGCCAGAAGTGATGCCTGGCGTTTTCCAGGTTGCAGCTTCTTACAGCGAGGAGAGCGAGCCATCCCATGGCTGCTGCCGATGCTCAGCCATCACTGCCCACTCCCACGTCAGGCACCGGAGAGAGGGTGGACGGAGAACTCCAAACCGCTGTGGAGGGAACCTGTGGCCTGTGGAGAAAAAAGGTGAGGAGAACTTCTGGCTGGTATTGGACAGCCCTTGCTTGATGGATGCTCTCCAACCCCATATCCCCTTAAGGCCCGGTTCACACCTATGCGAATTGGATGCGGCTTACACCGCATCCAATTCGCATGACATTTTAAAATCCGTTCATTTGAATGAGGCTGGTTCCCATATGTGCATTCGCACTCCGCATTGCCAAAAAAAGTGTGCTTTTTCTGGGCATTGCGGTGCGAGTTTCAAGCACATTATCTTCTATGGGCATGCATCTGATTCGCAGATGTGTTCCGGTGTGAACAGAAATTCCTTCCCCTCCTCCTTCACCTCCCCCCTCTCCCAGTTCCTCCCCTGTCTGTTTGGTACTGCTGATGTGAGCAGGCATGGCAAAAAGAGGGAGAAAAGTGTTTTCAAAGGTCAAGGAATCTGTGGATTGTGAGGAGCTGATCAGACTTGTCAGGGACAAACCTATGATCTACGACACCCGGCATCCTAAATATAAAGACAATGTTCTGAAAAAACGTGCATGGCTTGAAATTACCAGAATCATATTGCCAGAGTGGAGCATGTGCTCATCCCAAGTTCAGGCTGACAAATGTACGTTTTTTTTTTCACTTTCACTACCTGTAGATGCTGTCCTATTGTTTATTTATGTTGTGCATTTTTAGGATTCC
The DNA here is from genome assembly GCF_042186555.1 of Aquarana catesbeiana. Lineage (NCBI taxonomy): Eukaryota > Metazoa > Chordata > Amphibia > Anura > Ranidae > Aquarana > Aquarana catesbeiana. The sequence continues at coordinate 332,843,477 of NC_133329.1, read as the reverse complement.
AAATATTAAATAAAAAACAGCGTGCGGTCCCCCCCAAATCCAGGCCCTTATCCGAGCATGCAGCCTGGCAGGCCAGGAAAAGGGGGGTGGAGCAAGCCCCCCCTCCTGAACCATACCAGGCCACAAGCTCTCAACATGGGTCACATAATGGCATCAGACAGCGACGGAGGAGGACCGGAATTACGCACAATTAGTAAGCTAAGATTAGCTTAGGTGAGCAAAATAATATACACCACAAATGTGAACAACCTTATTTTTAATTTAATAAACCAAAATGAAAAACAATTACGTTATTTGGAACAGCCCACTTTCCACTTTGTAAAGCCCAGGATAATATATTGAATCCATCTGCCAAGGTACCTCCCCAGCTGGCAACATAAAGAATGTTTGGAATTGCACCCGAATATGTGTACCACTAGTGGTGCCCCTAGTAATATTCCACTGTGCCGCCTCCATGTTATGGCTCAGGGAATCCTCAAAAACATAGCCGTCACATTCACACACATAGTTGTGCAATGCACATGCTGCTTTAACAGCACTGACAGCATGGTCAATACTGAGATTTATGGAAGTATGCATGAATCGCCACTTATTGCAGAGAATTCCAAATGCACATTCCACTACTCAGCGTGCCCTAGTGAGCCTATAATTGAAGACTCTTTCTTCTATGGTCAGCGATCGACTTGAAAAAGGTCTGAGCATGTGCTCTCCAAGGGCCAAAGCTTCATCGCCTACAATTACATGTGGGTGGGAAGGCTCAGTTGTTCCGGGCAGGGGAGAATGATTGGGCAAGTGTAGTGTATTCTCCCAAAGCATTCGCCCAAATGAGGAATGAGAAAAAACACTTGAATCTGAGCTGCTGCCATAAGAACCTACATCGACGTAAATAAATTTATAATTGACGTTTGCCATTGCCATTAAGACCATCGAAAAAAATTTCTTATAGTTAAATTATTGGCTCCCACTAGCTGAAGGCTTGAGGATGCGGATGTGCTTCCCATCGATGGCTCCCAGACATTTGGGGAAGTTGCAACGATCCCAGAATAGCTTGGCTACCTTCAACCAATCTTATTTGTTCTTCATCACCAAATTCTTCAATCACTCCCATATGACTATGCACGTTTCATGAATAATGCCACTAATAGTTGATTTGCCAACCTTGTGTTCAAAGTGCAGACTTCAAAATTAATTTCCTGTAGCTAGGTACCTAAAAGCAAACAGAAAGAACATTATTTTTCATCTGTCTGATTTTCAGTGCACTACTTACAAACAAGGTGGGGCAGCATGCGTGATGCTTACCGAAAATATCTATGCCACCTCAAAGAAGTGAGGAGTGGCTCAGGGGCAACGGCTAGGGTACCCTATATGTTTGCTGGGGACTTAGAATTTCTACAACCCATTTTGGAGATGAGGGAGTAAGTTTTCATCTATATCATCAATGTATCTGCAAACCTCTTAACTTTGATTAGGCCTTGTTAACTTACACTCTTTTTTGGAAACAAGACACAATCTAGTTGGGAGGAACAAGATGTTCTGGAGGACCAAGCGGAGGCCCAACCAGAGGCCCAAGACCAGATTGCTTTACAGGAAGGCACAGAGGATTTGGCACAAATCCAAATCTCCGCTAATCTATGGACAACAAACCCAGAAGAGGAATCTGCAGTGGCAGAGGCTATCCCTGGGCCCTCCTCTGCTTCTGCAGACATTGGTTGGCCAGCCAAAATGCCGCAGAGGCAAGCACCTGTATATCAATCTGACATAAGTGAGCGCCTACTTGAAATGTTGAAAACCATGTTTGAAAAGGTGGATGCTTTACAGGAAGGCACAGAGGATTTGGCACAAATCCAAATCTCCGCTAATCTATGGACAACAAACCCAGAAGAGGAATCTGCAGTGGCAGAGGCTATCCCTGGGTCCTCCTCTGCTTCTGCAGACATTGGTTGACCAGCCAAAATGCCGCAGAGGCAAGCACCTGTATAGCAACCTGACATAAGTAAGCGCCTACTTGAAATGTTGAAAACCATGTTTGAAAAGGTGGATGCTTTTTTATGTCGGGATAATATACTGGTGCTCAGTTTTGTCCCTCTTATCAAAAATGTAAAACCTGAGCACTACTTTGAAATGTGAAGCACAGTCGAACAAGTGCTGCACTCCTTCTCACAGCCACGTGAGGAAGCTTCATTTCAAGGGCCATATGTGCCACCACCAAGACCTCCCCTTCACTACCCCAGGTACGTCCACTGCCCTGAACCACAACACAAACCGTACTCCTATATTCACCCATCCTATCCTACTAGCTTTGAAAATCCATACATGAAGCCCCACACAGTCGCATTCCCTATCCCATCCCTCCCAAATTCCTTCAATCAGGCCCCCCCAAAATCCTGGCATGTATTGGACAATTCAACATGGCGAGGCTAGGCCTGCTCCCAGCACTGTCAGCGATGAACTAGCTTCCGTCAGTCAATACTCCAGTGAGGCCCCTTTTAAAAGAATATATCACAATCTGTGATTTTTTAGGTCTGTCCAACGTTGAGTACCATGAGGACACCTTTTTTGTTAAGTCTGTTATGTCTGTTCAAGAACCCTACTTGAGAGCCATGTGCATTTTTTAGCTTTGTTCAATGCTAATTTAGGTTGGCTACATGAGCAAATGATTTTGTATTTTAAGTTTTTATGACACTTGAATAAATCATTATGTAGTCAATTTTTGTCTGGTTATATATTTAGAATTACACATGTTTGAACAGTTTCTCAACGTTAATATTGCATGCTCACAATTTCCGCTGACAAAGGACATCAGTGGTGAAAAGTACCTTATGCCGCATACACACTATAGGATTTTCCGACTGGAAATGTTCGATGGGAGCTTGTTGTCGGAAATTTCGACCATGTGTAGGCTCCATTGGACATTTTCCATCTGAGTTTCTGACAAACAAAATTTGATATCTGAATCTCAAATCCGTTGTCGTAAATTCCGATCGTGTGTACACAATTCTGACACACAAAGTTCCATGCATGCTCGGAATCAAGCAGGAGAGCCGCACTGGCTATTGAACTTCATTTTTCTCGGCTTGTTGTACGTCACCATGTTCTTGGCGATCAGAATTTACGACAAGATTTGTGTGACCGTTTGTATTCAAGACAAGTTTGAGCCAACATCCGTCGGAAAAATAACATGGATTTTGTTGTCAGAATGTGCGATCGTGTGTACGCGGCATTAATGTGATTAGTAATATTTCAGCAGGCTGGATACTTGATCTATAGCATGTGTTATGACGCTCCAAGCGAGGGGATATTAGTCCAAGCAATTAGCCAAAACTGAATCAAAAAACAGACTTTTATTAGATACATGTCTGAAACCCATTTTGGCATACAGTCAAAAAATTTGTAAGGTTAGTGGTTCTGAACATTATAATTTTGAAGAAGGTATTTGCCTGCATCCTTAAGCAAAATAAAAATGTTTTGTAAAGGAGTGGCCTCAAAATGAAGATGCAACGTCATTTCCAGTAGTGTCATCATTTGGACATAGATTTATCCACTGGCAGCTGAATTTACAATAACAATTGTCCAGTCCGAAACTTGTTCACAAAACAATGTGCCCCCCCCCACAAAGCACCTTGTCCCCATCAACTTGGGGACAAGGTGCTTTGGGGGGGACCCCAAAGCACCCTCCCCATGTTAAGGGCATATGACCTGGTATGGTCCAGGGGGGGCTCGCTCCCCCCTTTTCCTGGCCTGCCAGGCTACATGCTCGGATAAGGGTCTGGTATGGATTTTGGGGGGGACCTCATGCTGTTTTTTATTCGATTTTATACTGACATATAATCACACACATAGGTTGGACTTCATGGACTTGTGTCTTTTTCCAACCTCACCTACTATGGAACTATGAAACTATAGAGGAAAAATATGGATTGCTTGGCCGATAAATTACTCACCTATTTATTGACATGCGCGTGTAGTTAAAAAGTTTATCTTCATGCCCACGGAGGTCTTCATACAGTATCATGAACTGGTCTCTCCTCCCTATTTGCAATTATGGGATGAACTCAGTATCTTCTTCTTCTCCTCCTCCTTCTCCTCTTCTCTACTTCCAGCAAGATTGCTGCTGTTGCAGCAACAACTGTTGGCATGATCATGGGCAGAGCAGCACACATTTTTCAAAAAATGCAAATCCACACAATACAGACTGCTAGTCAACCAGGAAGTGTCCCTCTCTTTTATTACCAGCCTCACCAACACAGCTAACAGCAATTGGCCTGCACAAAATTTGCAGCTCTAATTATACCCTGACATGTTACTTTGGAATTTGCAGCTGATCCGCAGCTAAAATGCAGAGGAAACACTGAACAACTGATTTTTCTCTTTGCAGGGAAACCGGAGCTTCAATTTGCACCACACATTTGTGAACCCTAAAAGACAGTCCCTCCAGGCAACATGTCTCCTCCGACTATGGAAACACAAAAAAGCTGACCTGATGCCTGAGGGACTGCCTTTTAAAGAGCTGGAGGCAATGTGTTTCCTATCCGGGAGAGGAGATCCATCTCTCAAGGGCAGTCCTGGAAGACAACTGGGGAAATATTGTTTTTTTTTTCAAAATTGTTGTGATTTTTCACTGCAGAGGTGATCAAATACCACCAATAGAAAGCTCTGTTTCTGGGGAAAAAAGGACATCAATTTTGTTTAGGTACAGCATCGCATGACTGCGCAATTGTCAGTTAAAGTAACGCAGTGTCGTAAATCTCCTGGGAGTCAAGTGGTTACCAGCATACTTTTGCAAAGATGACCCTTTAAGTTGAAGTTTAAATGCATTTAACCATGCATGAACCCAGACTCATACAATAGGCATGATAGAATTATGTTATGTCATTAGCAAAGTTTAGGACTATTGTAGTTATGAAGGAAACTGTTATACAGCATTCATAAAATTTGACTTTTCAGCTGGAGTAAAAATGTGGGTGGACACCAAGCTGCCATAGCCTGCAATTAGCCGTTAGTTATCCTAAACACATTAGTAGATATAGAACTACTTGAAACATCTATAGCATAGGATGAATAAACCAAGTAATCCTAGAACACTAAGACCTAGGTGAATATGTCATTCTATATATTTCCTTATTCAAAAGATAAAGTCCCTTTAAATAGAAAAGTGAAAGAAAAACAGCCTATTGCTCCTTTCAGCATCAATAAAAAGATGTTTCCATTCTAGATCCGCTGGGACAGTCTAGTCTGGCGATCACATGATCCATACTAATTACCTAACCAAAATCAATTAGATTCACATCATGGTGTCTGATACCAAGCTCTGATTAATTGCAGCACTTGAAAGAAATTCTAATGCAGCTACATTTAACTGCATTCACCTAGCATACCTTCACGTTACAAAAGAATGAGAATGAAATGCCTACATTGTTTTATTTTCATGCTGCTAAACAATTCCTACTTGCATTTCCCTGCCGTTACACCAACATATTAACCTAGTTACAGCAATTAGTGCTTCATTAGTAAGGCTAACTAACTGCAGCTTGATCCTGTAATGATTTACCAAGGTTTTCCATATACAAGTGCATAATCAATGTTTTCCAATTACTGCTATCGTGCAACCACTATTTCAAATAAACTAGCTAATAATACAACCCCATTACAGAGGCTGGAGAAGCAAAGCCATATAATTGCAGTGCAGAGCTTCTTCAGCTTTTAAAATTTTTCACACTAATGAACTGTCATGCAAAAAGTTCTATTGATTTTTACACCACATGACTTCAACCACAAATATGTAATTATGCCTTTTATATCTAGCTGGGGGATTAAAATAATCTATAGTGTGTAGCCTTTACTTATCCCTGATAGGTTTAGTGGTCTTTTACCCTTTTCAAAACATTGTAGTTTTTTGATGAATGAACTTTAGACGTTTCTTTCTATCACTGCCATTTGAGATCTGTTTGCATCCTAGCAGTAAAATGTTATTATAACAATTGGAGAGGAAAATATGAAAAAATATTGTTTCCAAGTCACATTCAGTGGAAAACTGCACAGCTCAGCTGCTAAGATGTGAAGGATTTTTTTTAAACTAGCTGCAGGTGGAAAACACATACTTTTTTTAAACTATTATTTATAATGTGTAATTGTGTGAACAAATAACTAATAATAAATAAAATGATCTGCATCAGACTGCCATTATTAAAGTGGTACTATGGGAAAAAATAAAAATAAATATATGATGCAGTCTGTCATCAGCATTAACAGGGCACTTTTTGTATATGAGCCCCCATTTTTCATGACCTGTTGATCTGCCAGTAGACCTGTTATTTTTCAATTTCCTTCAAGAAAGAGACAACACTGTTCATTCTGCAATGAAATCATGCAAGCAGCATTGTCACTCTGTGGATAGGTTATTCCCAAATGGGCATGTAGGTTTAAATGGACTTTAGGATAGCATAAGGAAAATAAAAGCCCAACTTGAGCTAACACTTTTTAAGCAGTTATAGCAACAGGATTTTTTTTCTTCTGGTTAAAGGATTAAACCATATGAATAAAAACTGATCGCTTTAAGCACCCCTGGCAGCATTATATGGATTTTAATGGTTTTTCCCATCTTCTGACTTTTGTTGGACTGCTCAGCCTGCATGTAAATACAGAGAAAATGCAAATAAGGGCATGTGAAATAAAAACAGAAATCAAAAACCTTATATAAAAATTACACATATAAACCATAGTCACCTATCAGAATACAATAATTTTGCATTAGTGGTCCTATAAATAATGGTTCTATACAGGGCTTTTTATTCATCAAGAATGCGGGGGAGCGCAAGTCTGACACCTCCAGGACTCAATGTATTTAAAGGCAAGGGGTGGTGGTGAGGGGGTGCTGGAGTGCCCCTTGCTGTGAAGGCCAGTTATAGGTGGGGGCAGGGGCCATTTGTTTGTTACTGGTGTAAAACATGGTCCAGGGACACACTGTACACCTTTGCTGTGACGGTGCTCTTGCTGGGTGTCCAGTGTGCTCCTGTTCCTTTAAGGAGGATTGGGCTACCCCCAGGCCCACCTGCCCCTCATCTATCCATTTAATGCATGTGCTTCCATTGTGGGGACGCTTATAAATTCAGTAGCTTTAGGACTGCAAGCATACACAGGGTGCCATGAAGAGGCCTTGCAGCTTATGCATGCGTTTGCAAATGAGTGCTAACTAAACCCCTGTTTTTAACGCAGACTGTTGGACAGCTTAATTTGATCAGCTGGCAGACTGGTTGGTGAGTTGAGCTATGGAAAGTTCTGTTTTTGTCTTTCGGGTGCTGGAGGGTCCATTGATGCTGGCTGCTGGAGGATCTAATGTTGCTTGGGGGGATCTATTTTTGAGGGATGGGTCTATTATTGCTGGAGGGGTTATGTTGCTGGAGGGTCAATTGTTGCTGAGAGTGATCTACTGTTGAGGGAGGGGTCTATTGTTGCTGGCTGCTGAAGGGTCTATTAATGCTGGCTGGAATGTCTGGGTTGTTTTCAAATATTCAGAAGAATTTGGCTCTCTAACAAAAAACTAAATTGTTAATTTGGCTTTGGCAGTCTTTATACTTTTCTATACCTTCCTTCACCCTACTTTATTTCCTTTCTATAATATTCTTTACTTTGACTTGCATATACAAGCATTGATTGTAAAATGACTATTAATGCTGGCTGTTGGGAGATCTTTTGTTGCTGGTGGGGGTCCATTGTTCCTGGGGTGGATCTGTTGTTGTTAAGGGGTATTTTGTTGTAGGGGGTCTATTGTTGCTGGGGGAATATGTTGTTGCTTGGGGGGGCATTGTTGCTGGCTGCAGGGGATCTATTTTACTGCTTTTTATAATATCCTTAACAAATTCCATACAAATTACTTAGCACCACAATTTGATACTTGGTTCTGTTTTCTTAAAAAAGTGGTACTGGGAGGTGGGTAAGGGGTGAAACCAAAGGATGATGCTCGGAGGTGGGTAGAGGGCAGAGACAAGGGGTGACTTGGAAGAGGGGAGTACCTACACTTATTCTTTAAGAAAAAAAGCCCTGGTTCTGTATCATTTGTTAATTGTGAAAAGAGACCTACGTAGCACTCGTTTCACACAATCACTAATTTCTTATAATGTAAAATACAAACATTGGGGTTGATTTACTAAAAACAAATAAGCTGTTCTCTTTCCAAAGAGAGTTGCTCTTTGCACGAGAATTATTCCAAGAGCTTGGTGAACAAGGTGAATGTCTTGTGATTTCCACCGTCCAGTCATGTGAATGAAAAAAATGCTGTTTTTTTTTTCATTTTCATTGTAGATGATTGAGTGTTCTTTATAAAGTAAAATTACACCACATTTACTTAGCTCTAGGGGAAATTCCCTTGCAAACTGAATAGCTTATTTGCCTTTAGTAAAACAACTCCATTGCATGTATTTATCCTCCTTAGGAATAACCTAGAAACTACATTACACAAAAAGATTTCATAGACAGGGACATGCTTTGCATCACCACCCATTTGCAATAAGTGATGAAGTTAGTCTAGGGTATAAATCAAACACAAAAAGAAAATATGTTGCCTAAATTATTTTGCTGAATAGTAAATGCAACATAAAAGACAGAAAAAAAAAACAACAGAAAAAGCACATGCATGTTTGAATTGCAGACATTGCTGTGGTAGAAAGGTCTTTGGCTTAATAAAAGGCTATTAACATGACTGCTGACATGAAGCTATCAGAGTCACTGGTATTGATGAAACTCTCAACTCTCAATCTGCTGCACAGGAAGTTTATCATGCAGCTGTCAGCCTAGACAGAGCCCATAAACAATGATAGCAGCTGACATTTCCCTTACCCATTTATGAAAAACAAAATATTCAAAAGGTGCTGAAGATTTTCAGAAGCATGTACCATGAAAATTCATTCCTGTAATATAGCAATAAATATGCAGCTCCTATGTTGGTATATATATATATATATATATATATATATATATATATATATATATATATATATATATATACATACACACACACACACACACACACACACACACAGTATATATCACAAATAAATAAATATATAATACATAAATAAATATAAATATTATATCTATGATAATACAATAATTTACCATCTGTGTTTATAAGAGATATATTTAAAAATAATTTGCCGCACATTCATCAGGTGAAACATTTGCAGTACATTATATTTTTATAGCAAGGGATTGTGTTCCACCATCAGGCTATAGTAGCAATATAGTGAATCTATTAAACAAGAAAATAATTCCTTATACAGTGTCATACACTTACAGAGATTATTTTTACTTATGTCTAATAAGCCCTCTCCTGGATTTCTTTGGAATCTTTTTGATCTGACAAAAAAGAATTAGCTCATTCTCTCTCACTAAATATGTCAAGAGCAGAGTTTGTCCTGTATATGCATGCACCATCTCCTGCGTATACCATGTGCCTTCTCCTCCTCTTTCAATAGTTTTTTAAGTATATCAAAGATAACATGGAGACACAGGTACAGAAAAACTTGTTGAGACAAAATAGTTAATCAATCATAGATGGTAATCATCAGAGATGCCCCAGTTCCCATCTGTGCATTATAAATGGGAGGAAGGGATGACGCCCCACCCATCAAGGGATCTAGCTGTGTCCGGAGAGGGGGCCACCCCCTCTTAGGAAGGTAAATTGAGAAAGAGGATTGATGCAGACTCAGCCCAAGCCAGTACCAAAATAGACCATTATCAACTGCAGAAAGTATGTGGGGTGGTTGTGAAAATGGTCGTCCTAGAATCGGATGGGGAGATCCAACAAGCTTTAGATTCAAATCTCGTATTAAAGGTGGTGTAAACCATAAGTGTGTTGACAACTGTGCCCATACTAAAAGGACGTAGGTACGCCCCATGTGATGTCAATGCCCAAGCACCCTAACTGTCTGTTGTGAGCCAGAGGAGGTCATACACATGGGTGTCTGTTGGCTAGAAAGCATTGGGCTGAAAGTCAGTTCATGTGCCCAATTGCAGTCACAATGGGTGGCCCATCCCTGGTGCCTTCATGTCTCCAAACAGACAGGGGGTACGGTTGTGTCCTTAAGGAAAAATCCTGTGTTTCAGCCGTGTAAGGCAACTTGAGAGAAACAAAAACAAGAGAACAAAACAGGAGGAAAGCACAGGTCAGAGAAAGGAGACCTGAGGAGATGAGAAAATGAGGGGGAGGAAAGGAGGAGAGAGAGATAGAAGAAGAGAATCTTCAGTGACAGTGCAATACCCGTATCCAAAAGGATGCTGGTTGTCTTTTCCTGGGTCATTATCCATTAAATTTTTTTTTTAACCAAAGTGAGGGATACTGAAGGCTGCTTCCAAGCTCGGGCAATTTTCAGTTTAGTTCCAAGTAGAATGAACATGAGGCGTTGGGTCAGTTTCGGTGTCCCAGGGTAAGGGAAGCTAAGAAGAGCTATTTGAGGGGTCTGAGGAATGGGTCTATCCATAAGTTTCCTAATGATGTGGAATACTCTATTCCAGAGTCCTCTGATCTTGGGACAGTCTCACCAAGTGTGTAGCATCGACCCAATGTGTCCGCAATTTCAGAAACACAGTGGAGATGCATTCGGGTAGATTGTAGAAATTCTTAGTGGGACAAGATACCAAGATAGTACTTTCAGGTTAGCCTCGATTAGTGTTGTGTTCAGTATGAGGTTGATGCTCTGTGGCATTCCCCCAGGCTCCAACCCTGTCCCACATCTTTCTCCCACTCCCTCATGTAGAGAGTTTTAGAATCTGCAGAGGCAAGTGATCGGTATATCACTGTTATCCCTCCCCACTGCTCCATTGCCTAACCACACAACATTTCATATGCCATGACCGTCAGAGGGTTGGGTGTAGAGGACCTCAGAGAATGGACAAAGTGAGAGATCTGGTGGGGTCAGAACCTTTCCAACCTGGGCATTTCAAGCCTGATAGAACAATGGGCAGGTGTTAGAGGCCCCACCATGCTGACAAAATGTCCAATTATATAGAGCCCCTTATCCAGACATCATTGAAAAGTCTTGATGTCCATACCCGTGGGGAAGAGGGGGTTTCGAATAGACATGTGCAGGATGAAAGAAATCATTTAGTTTTGTTTCGATTCGTTATTTAACTAAATTCGTTTAGTTAAATTGGTTGCATTCGTTACATTCGTTTTCGGAATTCGTTTAGTTTCGTATTCGAAAAAATTTGACCGTACTCGAAAAAAAACGATCAAATTCGAAAAAATTCTACCACATTCGAAAAAAACTGTCAAATTCGAAAAAATTCTACCACATTCGAAAAAAACTATAAAATTCGAAAAAATTCTACCGAATTCGAAAAAAACATTAACTGAATTTGAAAAAGTAAACTATATATAACCATTTTGCGAAATTTGAAATTCGTATATAATTAAATCGAATTCCAATTGAAAAGATTAGGATAGAATAGAAAATATAAAAGAATAGCATAGAAAAACACTAGAACAGAATAGAAAAAAATATAATATATTGTATTCTAATCTTTTCTATTCGAATTCAAATTCATTCTGTACCAAATTCCAATTTTGGAAGATGGTTATATATATATTATATTTTTTTTCTATTCTGTTCCATTGTTTTTCTATGCTATTCTTTTCTGTTCTATTCTAAACTTTTCTATTCGAATTTGAATTAATTCTATGCGAAATTCGAATTTCGGAAGATGGCTTCTAAAATTAGAATTTCGTATAGAATGAATCTGAATAGAAAAGATTAGAATAGAAAATAATAGAAATAGAATAGACTAGAAAAACAATAGAACAGAAGAGAATAAAATATAATATATATATATTATTATATTTTTTTCTATTCTGTTTCATTGTTTTTCTAAGCTATTCTTCTAATATTTTCTATTATATTCTAATCTTTTCTATTTGAATTCAAATTCATTCTATACAAAATTCGAATTTTGGAAAATGGTTATATAGAAATAGAATGAAATCAAATTCTAATAGAAAAGAATAGAATAGAAAAACAATAGAACAGTAGAACAGAAATATTATATATACACATATATATATATATATATATATATATATATATATATGTGTGTGTATGTATATGTGTGTATATTTTATATTTTTTCTAATCTGTTCTATTGTTTTTCTATGCTATTCTTTTATATTATTTTCTGTTCTATTCTAAACTTTTCTATTAGAATTCGATTTCATTCTATTTCATTCTGTTTCTGTATAACCATTTTCAGAAATGCAAATTTCGTATAGAATGAATTTGCATTCAAATAGAAAAGATTATAATAAAATAGAAAATAATAGAAAAGAATAGAAAAACAATAGACCAGCATAAAAAAAAAAAAAAAAAAAATATATATATATATATATATATATCCATCTTCCGAAATTTGAATTTCTTATAAAATGAATTCGAATTTGAATAGAAAAGATTAGAATAGAGTAGAAGAGAAAAGACTAGAAAAACAATAGAACGGAATAGAATAAAATATATATTATATTTTATTCTGTTCTGTTCTATTGTTTGTCTAGTCTATTATTTTCTATTCTAATCTTTTCTATTCAAATTCGAATTCATTCTATACGAAATTCAACTTTCAGAAGCCATCTTCCAAAATTCGAATTTCGTATAGAATGAATTCAAATTCAAATAGAAAAGTTTAGAATAGAATAGAAAAGAATAGCATAGAAAAACAATGAAACAGTATAGAAAAAAAATAAAAAAATAAATAATATATATATATATATATATATATATATATATATATATGTATGTATATATATATATATAGTTACATAGTTACATAGTTACATAGTAGGTGAGGTTGAAAAAAGTCCATATATATATATCTTATTGTTTTTTTTTAGAAAAACGTTTTCTATTTTTTTCAAATTAGATTCGAATTCGATTCGAATTAGTCTTTGAATTTGATTCGAATATGTTTTCGAATTCAAATCGAATTTGTCTTCAAATTCGATTTGAATATGTTTTCGAATTCGTTAGTTTTTTTTCGGATTCGTTTAAATTCTTTACTTTTGTAATTCGGAAATTCAGATGCATCCGAATTTCCGAATAATGAAAAATAATGAAAAATTCGTCCAAATTTCGATTCGGAACGAAACAAAATGCACATGCCTAGTTTCGAAAGATATGTGAGAGCGGGTGCCAATGTGAGATTAGGAGTGGGTTTCTTTTGAGGGAGTCCCAGAGGCTTAGGGAGTGGGATAGTGTAGGGGCCATAATGGCAGGTCTAGTTTTGGCAGGGCACCATAGAAGGAAATCTGGGGTGTTTGGGAATTGCCTGCCGCTCCATATGTACCCAGTCTGGATGTGCTATTTTAGAGTAGATGACAGATTTGAGACAATTGAGCTGCGTGATGGTACCAGATAAGGTTCGGCAATCCAACTCCACCCTGATCCCTGGTTCATAAAAGGGTTCCCTTAGCCACCCTATGTCCTTTAGATCCCCATATAAATCGGATTATCTTGGATTGGAATTGTCTAATTTGATCCCTAGAAATTGGGATGGGTGGTGACCTAAATAAGTATAAAATGCATGGTAAAAGGGTCATTTTAACGGAGTTGACCCTGCCTAGCCATGAAAGTCCCAGATTATCCCATTGTGTGAGATCACCTCCTAATTTCCGAAACATTGGGGGGAAGTTAGCGGTGTATAGGCTGTCAACTGAAGCCGTCAGGTTAATCCCTATATAAGGGATTGCTTTCTCGTGCCATTGAAATTGTGAGTTTTCTTTGAGTTGTGTGACCAAGCTAGCAGGTAGATTGACTTTCAATGCTAGGGATTTCGAGTAGTTCACCCTAAGCCCAGAGACTTTACCAAAGTCATTGAACACCCTGCAAATATTTGGTAGTGAAGTTAATGGCGAAGTGACAAAGAGCAGTACATTATCAGCAAAAAGGGCACATTTATGAGTCTTGCACCCACAAGGTACCCCGCGAATATCAGGGCTGTCCCTAATGGCAATGGCAAAAATCAGTGGTGATAAGGGACACCCCTGCCTCCTACCATTGCGGATTGGGAAGGATTCTGAGTAATATCCCTGCATTTTAATTTTTGCCTCCGAGTTGGAGTAGGGGGCCCCTATTATGTTCAAAAAGATTGTCCAAAGCCCCATATTTGCAAAATTGGAGTCAGGTAAGACCAGGAGACAGAGTCAAATGCTTTCATCAGATCTAAGGAGGGCATGAACCCTGTTTGAGGAGTGCCCCCAACCCATCCTGCCCACAGAAGAGAGACAATGTCAATTGCCCTCCTGATCTGATCTGGGCCTTGTCTCCCAGGTATGAAGCCAACCTGGTCCTTATGTATGTAAAGAATGATAACATTGGAGATTCTGTCCGCTAAAATTTTTGTCAAGATTTTAAGGTAATTATTGACTATTGATATAGGGTGGTAATTTGTAGGACAACTAAGGTCCTTGCCAGGTTTGGGAATAACTGTAATGAAGTTTAAGGCCTTATCAAGCTGAGTTCCTGCTCGTAGTTGGTTGTAGAATCTAGCCAGGTAAGGGGTTAAGGTTGGAAAAAGTGTTTGTAGTATGGAATTGAGAAACCATCAGGGCCAGAGGCTGAATTATCTCGGAGATTTTTAATGACTTGAGTTACTTCTTCAGCTGAGATTGGTGATTTCAATGCAGCCCTGTGTTGGTCTGTGATCTTAGGGATATTTAGTGAATCGAGAAATGAATCCCCTAAGTTAGGGGAGGAGACCTTCCCCTCACTACTATAGCTATAAAAGGTCTGAAATAGGATTTTTTGAGAGTTTTGTGATAGGGTACCATCACAAAGTTTAATTTTGGGTAAGGTGTGATAATTGATTTTAGGGTTCAACCTATTTGCCAGGAGGGTACCTGTTTTGTCTTTCTGGTGATAAAACCGGCTTCCTTCCCAGCATAGACTTTTTTCGGCTATGGCGGTGAGAGCAAGGTTCAAGGCTCTACATTCTGTTTCAAGTCTTTCCGCAGAGGCTGGGGTGGGGTTGCGTTTGTGCAGTTTACTTAATAGCATAAACTCTTTCTCCAGCCTTTCAATATCTGCCTTGCGGGCTTTACGGATCCTAGAGGCAATTTGAATAATTTTTCCCCTAATAAAGGCTTTATGTGCTGCCCATAGTGTGGTGGGGGAGACGTAATTGACATCATATAATAAAAAGTAGTCCTGTAGTCCTGTAGTCCCTTTTCAATTTCAAGTGCATGGGTGGGGTTGCTAAGGATTGAGGCATTAAGTCTCCAGCAATACCCTTTATGGTGTCCCGATGGTCTGCTCATGATAAGGTGGACCAGGGAGTGGTCTGACCAAGCAGAGTCTTTTATGACAGATTTAGTCACCTGAGGGCGATTCTAGCATAGGGATTATAAGGGTTAGAAAAATGTGTATAGTCCCATGCATGTGGATTGATCTCTCTCCACACATCCACCATCCCCTGGTGAAAAATCTGTGTAGCTACATTGAGGCTCTGCCTGGTGGGACGGATACGGTTCCTGCCTGGTGGGCAGGATTTGTCCAGTCCTGCATCAAAAGCAGTGTAATGCCCTGTACACACGGTCGGACATTGATCGGACATTCCGACAACAAAATCCTAGGATTTTTTCCGACTGTTGGCTCAAACTTGTCTTGCATACACACGGTCACACAAAGTTGTCGGAAAATCCGATCATTCTGAACGTGGTGGCGTAAAACACGTACGTCGGGACTATAAACGGGGCAGTAACCAATAGCTTTCATCTCTTTATTTATTCTGAGCATGCGTGGCACTTTGTGCGTCGGATTTGTGTACACACGATCGGAAATTCCAACAACGGATTTTGTTGTCAGAAAATTTTATAGCCTGCTCTCAAACTTTGTGTGTCGGAAAATCTGATGGAAAATGTGTGATGGAGCCTACACACGGTCGGAATTTCCGACAACAAGGTCCTATCACACATTTTCCGTCGGAAAATCCGACCGTGTGTACGGGGCATTAGAGTGTCCTCCATACATGATCAGACCCTCAGAAAGTGGGTTCAAGGTGTGGAAGAGGGTCTTGAAAAATTTTGATTGCCCCCATTTGGAGCATATTATGATGTAAGTGAATAGAGCTGTTCATCAATGAGAGCTTTCACAAGCAAGAACCTGTCCTCTGGGTCCTTAAACTCTGAGAGAAAAGAGAACTGGGCATTGCGGGAAACAAAATATGCCCACTCCTTTGGTTTTGTTGTCAGAATTTGCCAGATAAAATCTGGGGAATTTACAGTGTATAAAGGAAGAGGAATATGATTTAGGAAAAAGTGTGTCTCCTTGGAGAAACAGTATGTCTATTTATTTATGGTCATGGTAGGACTGGAAAACTTTCCGGCGTTTAATGGGTGAGTTAAGCCCCTGAACATTATGTGATGCAATGCACAGGGTGGGACGGGGTGTGGTGTGGTCAGCCATGTAGCAACCCAGGGGTCATTGCTAGCGATTCCCAATCATCTACCTTGAACCTGGCGGGACACCCGGAGTCCAGAGGGACAACATCGTCAAGAGAAGCAGCCTCCAGGATCCTGCGGGAGCACGAGTTCACACACGTCACTAGAAGAAGAAAATGATTAATACAAGTAAAAGTAAAAAGCAGCAAGAGAAGTAAGAGAAGTAGAAGGAGACAATCCCCAGGGTGCATGTGGAATAATGCCATCCAGCCCTGGGGGAAGAAGTGTCCCCCAACCAGTGGGTGAGGTCCTGACTAGGAGGGCAAAAAATCTGCAGCTCCGAGTACAGGAGGAGGTTGTCAGGGAAATAGTATTAGGACTGGTGATCCTGCCAGTAACCATCATCACCGTGCCGGGCGCATCCCCAGGCGCATGCGTACACAGTGATGGTATTTGGCGCCCTCTGGCCTATTTAAACCTGCTGCAGTTGTATGCAAGTTGCTGGATTATCATCAGGTTCCTGTGTTCCCAGTACCTGCTTCCTGCATCTGACTTCCTGGTTCCTGTTTACTATTCGGCTTGCCTGACTCACCCTGATCTCCGCCTGCATCGACCTCTGGCTTGGACTTGACTACGCTCCTGTTTGTACCCCTGCACCTTTGCTTGTCTGATCGATCTTGATCCCTGGCCTGGCTACTGACCTTGTTCCTGATTAAACCTATTGTGCCTCTTCCGGACTGCTCCTATGGTTCACGACCCCTGGCCTGCCTTGACCCTGTTCCTGGTTTCTCCACTGGAATACTTCCATGCACTGTTGCCCAACGCACCCAAGTGGCTCTTAGCTATTCAACCCTCAACATCCGGCAACCCGTGCACCTTTGGGCACCGTACTCCCTGTCTCACTCCCAGGGTTACGCTGCACTTAGTCGCAAGGGGCGCCCTCTCAGCAATCCGGCCTTGCACCTAGAACTTGACAGAGGTGCAATGGTACTGCTCCGTTCGTGGTACTCCCAAATTTATAGTAATGAACTTATGTTAATCAGAGTGCATCACCCTTAACAACTATAACAGATAAACATCCAATGAGGGTCAAGCTGATGTGGGTTGAATTACAGCCGGGGCTTCAGGAGAAGAGCAAGTGAATGGTGGGGAGGTATTGAGTCTTCTAGATAAGGGAAGGAACTCCAAGCTCCCAGGGAGATGTGGTAGAAGGTAACGAGGGAAACTCCAGAGGGTGTGGAAATAGGCAGTCCAGGGGTCAGGCAGCCAACAGTTCATGTTTGGGGAGTGGAGGGGTTGCGATAGTCTGCTAGAAATCAGCATGGGCCACAGATAACGCTGGGGGCCATCTGGAGGGAGGGGGGAGAGGGAAAGGGGGGAAGTAAATCCATGGTGAGTAGACCAAGTCATAGTTCAGGAAGTCCAGGGGAACCTTAAAAGTATCCGAGACCGATATAGTGGGGAGCTTGTAGCGGGGCAGGATACAATCCGACAGTTTGTATGCAGGGTGGAATGACGTAGGAGATCTACAGAGTCCAACAGAGGAGTAGGTGGAGGAGCCCCCTGAGGTCAAATTAGGTCTGATTTTGGGTGGGCATTAATGCCAAAAGGGCCGAGTGGACCCAGTCCCAGTAAAGGGAACGTAGAAAAGGGAGTGTAGTTGACCACCAAATCAGGGCCACCCGCATCCAATTCGCATGTCAGGAGATTGTGACTGTCTCTCTATGGAGTCGGTTCACACATCTCTGGAGCGACTCCGGTGCAAATTGCACAGGAGTCCTGTGCATTTTCTGGTCTGTTTCAGGTCCAAATTTAGCCAAAAATTCGGACTGAAATCGGACCTAAAACGGTGAACAGGGGCACACTGGACCTCTGCTTTGATCCACTCCATTCCTCAATGTGAACCCAGCCTAAGGGATTCCTGGTCCACTTTTATTAATAAGACAAAAAAAAAGGTCACACAGAAAATCTGTTTCCCATGCAGGGATTTCCACCATCAACACAAACATAAATGATGTTCAGACTTGTTGCTCTCTCAGTGCAGTGCTGTTGCTCAGGCCTTTTGCCTTGGTCTTCCAGATCATCTAACACAGCACCTCAGGGCTTTCGTGCAAACACTGTATCTTGGCTCTTTTTTAGCTCCTTACTGCTCTGTCTCTGACTGCACCTACAACATGCAGACTTAAGCCTCATACACACGATCGTATTTTCGGCAGGGAATTGTGTGATGACAGACTGCCTAAAATCTGACTATTAGTACGCTCCATCAGACAATTGTTGGCCAACTTTCTGCCAACAAATGTTGGATGGCAGGTTAATAAATTTTCGGCGGACAACAGTCAGATTTTCCTATTGTGTGTACACAAGTCCGTCACACAAAAGTCCCTAACGCTGGGGGCCATCTGGAGGGAGGGGGGAGAGGGAAAGGGGGGAAGTAAATCCATGGTGAGTAGACCAAGTCATAGTTCAGGAAGTCCAGGGGAACCTTAAAAGTATCCGAGACCGATATAGTGGGGAGCTTGTAGCGGGGCAGGATACAATCTGACAGTTTGTATGCAGGGTGGAATGACGTAGGAGATCTACAGAGTCCAATAGAGGAGTAGGTGGAGGAGCCCCCTGAGGTCAAATTAGGTCTGATTTTGGATGGGCATTAATGCCAAAAGGGCCGAGTGGACCCAGTCCCAGTAAAGGGAACGTTGAAAAGGGAGTGTAGTTGACCACCAAATCAGGGCCATCCGCATCCAATTCGCATGTCAGGAGATTGTGACTGTCTCTCTATGGAGTCGGTTCACACATCTCTGGAGCGACTCCGGTGCAAATTGCACAGGAGTCCTGTGCATTTTCTGGTCTGTTTCAGGTCCAAATTTAGCCAAAAATTCAGACTGAAATCGGACCTAAAATGGTGAACAGGGGCATTAAAATAAATAAAAAAAAAATTAGAGATGCTATCTGCCATCCAAATATAAAGAACTTAAACAAAAAGTGCATTCTATGCATACAAAAATAAATAAAATATAACAAAGAAAATCATTATTCAACAAAACCATCAAAAATGAATTAGTAAAGGGGATAGGGATGCAAGTCCCCAGACCAGGGGCCTTGTTGGGGGTCTTGTGGCTGGTATTGCTTCTGACCGCCATGCTACTGTGGTGGGTGGGGTGGATGTGGTGGGGGGTGGATGTGGAGGTGGTGGATTTGGGGCCACAAAATCACACAGATGTGTGTTTTCTTTAATTTGGTCGCTCACCCCCTTGTTGAGGAGCTACAGGATTAGTTCCTCACACCTGCTCCTTTGCTCACTATCCATCTGCCTTAATTTATTGGCAGTCAGCACGGCAAATCCCTCAGCCTCATCTGGGTCTGTCCTGAGTGCAGTAGTGGCCTGGCTGAGGAAGGCAGCTATGGCCTCATCCAGATTCCTGCTCTTCCTGGCCCTTTTAGCAGGAGGGCGTAGGGGAGGGATCTGGGACTCCGTCTGGCTGCTGGCCATGGGCTTATCCTGACTGACACTTTCCTGTGTATGAAAATGGGACATAATTAGAATCTTTATTAGGGATTGGTCATCAATCACACACAAATTTGATCTCCTCACTGTTGCAAATTGAATGTGGAGAAATAGAAAAGACTATCATTCTGATCCCAGCATTTTTTATTCTTGTACAAATCATTTTGGTCACTACTGTCTATTGATATGGAAACCACTTTGTTAAGGCAGAAATATTTTAACAATAACGTCTAGTTATCATTGTATTTTTGGATACAAATATGTTCAGCAAAGCTATACCTGGGTCAAGCTGGGCTCCTCCACATCTTCATCCTGTGCAGCAGGATCTGTGTGTACCTCTGGAGCTGTTGCCTCGGCAGATGTGGAAGGGAGTGTAGACAGCAAAGGCCTGGGTTCTGTCTGGTTGGACAAAAATCACAGGCTGTGATACCACAGCCTGGGGACATATATGTCATCTGCTGATGGTCCAGATCTCTGTGAGTCCATCACCTTGTTGTGCTCCCTTTTAAATGTACTCCTCAGGTTTGAGATTTTTGCCTTGACATAGTTGATGTCTGCCCTGGGGTACACTGGCTTCACCAACTCAAGCATTTTCTCCAAGGCTGCCTTCCTCAAGATTTTATTCGAGTAGTTTCGACTCTTGACCTTCCAGAGACAGGGCAGCTCCCAGTACAGGTCAATGAATTGGGGAAAAAAATCTGGCGAGGTAAATTTATCTGTCATGATAAATGATATGATGCCTGCAAGACAGAACACAAGACAAAACCTCATTTCTGGCTTAACTCATAAGCTGCTCCCAATCTAGGCCAAAAATATAAGCACTATAAGCCACTAACCACCTATGCCCACATTTCCAATTGTCCTTTCGTTTTCTGGCTCCTTTCGTGTGTTGGCGATGGTGATCGTTCATCCTCCACTCCAAAATTGTTCCTATGGGCGTTACATTGACCATGCGTTATGGCTTTATATACACTGTAACTCCGCTCTCAGTGCGGTATGATGCTGGGGCGTGACCATCTCCCTTCTGCATGCGACACACACGGCGGAACACTCGGGAGGGACAACATAGTGCATTCGGCAGATTCCAGGCAGTCCCGCGGTGGTGTAGCTCATAGGCACAAAGCAACCTCCATGAGCAAGGATGAGATGGTGGAGATGGTGCGCATCCTCGAGAAGCGTGACTATGACTGCAAGCTGTGAAATTACGAAAGGCCCAACAGCCGAAAGGATTGCAATTTTGGAGAAGGTCATCGCCGTTTTGCAGGGCGATTTTTCGGTGACACGAACAAAGGACCAAATCAGAAAACGATGGTCTGATCTCAAACATCGTGAGCAAGACCAGATGGAGTCCATACATAAGATCATCAAAAAAAAAAAAGTAAGCAAGATTTGTATCTAACCAATATGGATATGTGTAAATTAGCTGTCTGTATATGTGCTTTCTCCAAGTAGTTTGAGAGAAATATATATAATGTTTTCTATAATCTTTGTCTGAATTGTTATTTTAAAGATGAAGTAAAATAGAAAGCAGATATGAACATTCTTATTTGGTTCTGTTTTTGGACTTTTCTTTATTTTTGGACCTAAATTTTTTCTCTTCTTTCAACAGGGAGGCACCAAAAAATGAGGCAACAGCCAAGCCACCAGAAGGCGCGAAGGGAGGCTACCTTCGCTCGGGCCCCAACAGGGGAGGCAACAAGGCCATCTTCCCACCAAAAACGTACGTTACAACTTCAAACACACTCATTTAGCCACCGACAGGGGTGATTCTAGGTGGGCCAAAGGCCATGGGCTTAGGGCCAAACTTAAGGGGTAAAGAACACTTTCTGGTTGCTGCCTGGCTCACCAGTGACCATTAATGCAGCCTTGCCAGTGTAGACATGGCTAGAGGAGAGGCCCCGGGGGATCACAGTCACACAGAGTCATGCCTGCAAGAATGATCATCATATATCCCCTATCCCATAGGAGACAAGAGTTGTGGGGGCAAATGCAGGACTTTTTCAATGTTGGCACTTGTCCAGTGTTTGCCCTCTGTAAAATGACATCACCTTCCCTTTTCTATGCATTTTTCACTGTAAACAAAACACGGTGCAGCATGGTGGAGTCCACTAGTCAGGAGCAAATGTTGTCATCAGACCAAGTGCAAGGTTGGTCAACTAATGTAGCAAAATGGATGCTAGAAACAGATGAGACTAGGGGTGGCTTAATGAATGGGGTATTGTTTCTTTTTAGAGGAAAGTGAGTGTGGTCATATCACCCAGGATGTGGGTTTGGAGGCATGGGATCTGACTCCTGGACCCAGTACAGACCTGTCCATTGTGGATGTCAAATCCCCTGACGCAAGTCGCACTTTGGGACAATGCAACCCCAAAGAGGAAGAAAGTATTTGGGAGCCTCTTGTTTGCGCAAGTAAGTATTCTTGGAATCTGGCTTCAAATGTGTCTACATGTTGAGTGTTTAGCTGAACAAACAAAACACCCACTCCACACATTAGCCAAGTATGTAGTGCCTTAACATTAGCATGGAGAAGGAAGAGGTGCAAGGAGCTGTCATTTTTGCTAGGTACCTGAGTTTTGGAGGCAGTGTGTACATTCCTAGTAGTGTAGGTGTCTGAAGGGCAAGCAAGTTGCAAGCAATAATAGACTGGGTAGGTAAGTATTTCCTGAATTTGACTAGTAACTTGACCATAACTCACTATGTAGGGCCTCAGCCACTTGACCATCGCTACCTTAGTCCTTTTTTTGTCTTCTTACTAAGTCATGATCTTCCAAGATGCACAATTCGCTGAATTAGTGCAGATATGGTGCATTGTTTGAAGGATCTGGAGCAAATAAAGGAGGCTGCCACTGCTTTACAGCAAAGAATCTGAGATTTTGTAGACATGCTTGCCAAACTCTAATTTCCTCTTGCCTGTTCAGAAGTTTCTTGTTCCACTTGTAGGCTCCTGTTTGCAATGACCATATTTACCATGTTTTTCTGACTTTTAAATGAGAAAGTTTAGTGTCCGAACTCAGTGTTTCTCCACTCCACTCCTCTAGGTGAACCACCAGGTCCTGTTTTCTGTATTTTCCTCAGTCTAAAAAAGACTGTGTGAATTACTAACATTGAAAATGACATCACCTGTGCCAAATTCTACAAGTATAGAAAACATGACCTGGGTTTGAATCTTGAGGAGGAGAGTTGGGAAACACTGCCATAACTAATGTTAATTGTAATTTTCTGTGTTTTTAATACTCTAAAACCCAAAATTTAAGGTGCTCCCAAATTGTGCCTTAACATTCTTATCTCCCTCATGATCCCATGCCTAAAATATGTGTATTTTCATACATCTAGTTTGCCAAAACACACAATGCATCAACATGTGCTATCTACCATCACTGGGTATCAATGGATGTGTTTTGGGGGTGCAACCCCTTCCTCATAACTAAAGAAGCTCAGAGGAAGGGGTTGCAACCCCAAAACACGTCCATTGATACCCCATGATGGGAGCTAGCACTAGTGTGTTTTGTGGGTTTATGAAAAAAGTTGTTTGTAACTACACACATTTGCAGCATGGGATCATACGGGTAATTTAATTGTTATGCCTCTAAATTTACGTGGCTTCAAATTTTGGCTTTCAAAGATGTGAGATCACCCCATATGAGGAAGGCAACATCCACACAGTCTTGGGATACTAATGTCTCATTTGGCCTTCACTTTACCAAAATGGAACTTTGTAAGTTCCTGAGTTTGGGATGAGTATCTAATGTTTTGAACATGCCTGTTTAGCCCCAAAAAAGGGCAAATAATGCAAAAGATACATGTTATACACCAAAATGTTGGTTTGTTTTAAAACCTTAAAATGCACATGTGAATGTGCTTTGAGTAAATTGCTTTTTACTAAACAATGTGTGGCTTATTATTTCAAAGCTCAATACCAGTTGTGGAGATGCGACCCCATGTCACAGGTGCATATGAGCAGTGTATGCCTGATTTTGGCAGGAATACTAATTTCACACCTGTGGGCTGGGTTCATAAACATCTCAGGAATAGAGGTCAGTGCTCATCCTTGGAGACAGCTCTGCCAGGCAGACAGGTGGTCTGGCCTAGGAGTCAGGAGGGAACCAGTGCAGCACAAAGTACAGAGGTGCTGAGCGCCAGGTCTGGGGAAGACAGACCAAGGCCTAAGCAGGAGTGCTGCGCTTTTAGCCAGGAAGGCTGAATACTGTTTGTTCTGAAGCAGGACTGTAATGCTGAATACCCCTGCGAGGAAATCTGCTGTTTATTTTTGAACTTTCTGTTTCTTTTGAATAAAAATGGGTTGCCATGCCCTTGAAACTGCAGTCGGGACTGACACAATTTCTTCAATTCATATGCACCACTAGCACTTAATCACCCCGGATTGTCACACAGTGTATTTGTTTAGTAAAAGGGATATCACAATGTAAATAATGTGAAAAAACGTAAAAAACACTATGATCCTAGCGATCAAACGGATAAAGTGAAATTTAACGCACTTTTAGCTGCCGTTATGCGGTGAAACCTAAAACACAAAATCATTAGATGTATACTAACTAATATTAGAATAGTATTAACAGCGCTTGCAATGAATATTTGTTCTTGCTGATGGTTAATCATTAAGTGCTATAGTTTTCCCTTGTTGTTAAACTATTGCAGACCACCTGTCCTCCTGGGGACTGCAGTTTACAACAGTGGGAAATCCTGAATATAAGAGCAAATAACAAACAACAATTAAAATACAAATGCAATGAAATAAATTGATGACACTGTGAATGTGTGGCAATTAAAAAGTTCAGGTGGGATAAGGTAAATGACTAAAAATCCGCAGTGCCCCACTAATGTTCAGTATCAGTATCACGTGCATTTCTGATATTTCTTAATATAGGGAGTTCACTAATGCCAAGAGTTGGTGAAAGTAGGGGTCCGTCATCCGGAGATAATTCCGAAAATCATCCGGATTATTCTCCTGAAGCTCCCACAGCAAAGGCATATGACATAATTGGTCACAATTAAGCAACCAATTTTTGGTCGAAGAAATCCTCCTCCTGTTCCTGGACTGGACTTGGGTCAAAGCAATAACTCCAAGGCCAATAATAGCACGTTCTTCTCTACAGTGAAAAACAGGAAAAAAAGCAACTGAAATGGATCTGGAAGCACATCAAAAATGCAGAAATGCATTTGGTACAGATTTAGAATGTGTTTTTGTGGTATGAACCAGCCCTTACATGCTTTGACTGCTGGGGAAGGATTGAGGTCTTCCTGCTTCCTATCCAGAGACCTCCTGTCTTTTGGGTGGAACCCTGAACTGTTGTCAGGTCCTAGATTATAAGGGCTGTGAACATTTGCACACTCTACACACCTGCTGGTTTCTGGCAAGACCTGGACACAAGAATGGAGACTCCTTCCCTCCCAAAGCACTTTGAAGTCTCTAAGCTCCAAACCCTGATTTGGAAATTTAAAAAACCTAGAGAATGATGAGAAAACCACCTTTCTCCACTGCGCAGTCCTGAAGGGGCCATCCCCAGACTGTTCCCACAAAGTTGGGTGCATGAAATTATCCAAAATGTCTTGGTATGCTGACGCCTTAAGAGTTCCCTTCACTGGAACTAAGGGGCCAAGTCCAACCCCTGAAAAACAACCCCACACCATAATCCCCTCTCCACCAAATCAGTGTACCCATCACAGAGTTGCTATCATGGTGACCATCAGCAGACATGATAATAATCCATAATTATGGATTATTTTGCTATATTATTATGATGTTTTGGTTGTACTCATTATATATGGAATGCATTTTTACTCAATTATACTCTTTATGTGCATTGTATTAAAATTTAGTATGTACAGTTATATAACGAACTAATCAGACACAATTTACATCATGGTCACCCCCCCAAGCTGTATGCTTCATACAAAGTGCCAAACCTCTTTCTTCAATGAATTGTCAAACAGGGATGGAGTCATTGTACCTACGGGTCCTATGCCTCGTATAAAGTCCCAAATCTCCCCTTTCCCCCATGTCCAGAGAAGTTGCCAGCCATAAGCTTTCCCTTCTCATGAGGAGCCTTTCTCTGACACTAGTTATTTCCATACCAGGCGGAATACCTATTGCTACTCTATCCACACGTAAAAATGTGCATCAAGCATGGGAATCAGGGCCGTAAATAGGCTCAGCCTGACCCAAGATGGCCACCAGAGTCACATGGCATAGAAGCATCCAATTGGATAGCTTCCCCATTGACCCAGAAAACGATAGAGGAACCATGTTCCTCTTGACTTACTCTCCAACTGCAATGCCACTGCAGACAAACGCCACCTGCAGTGGAGAAAGTGGGCTGCACCTGCCTATAGTCCCCTTGGTCATCTAGGGCAAATGTTTTCTTTTAGATATTGTTCCAGGCTATGCATGTTCCACCACAGTCTAAGATATGTGTAGTGTGCATTCCTAATTTGAGTACCAAATTGTGTAAAGGCAAGTTTACATTTAGAGAAGATGAACTATACATTGCATATCACATTAGCAGCCCCAGAGCCTATAAAGATCATAATGCTCACAATAGAGTGAAGTCATTGGTCAGCACAGCTATGTGACCACACTGACCAATGAAAAGTTCTTCTGAGACGTCTTCTTCCAGAATAACATCCCAGAAGAAAGAAGAGATTCTCATTGGTCAGCACAGTCATGTAGCTGAGATGACCAATGACTGCTGGCCATTATGAGTGTTATGATTCTTGCAGGCTCTGGGGCTGCTAGTGCAATGTTCAGTTATATGGATCATCTTTTCGAAAAGTAAAATTGCCCTTTAGGCCTCCTTCACATGGCTAGTTACATGCAGCCACCAGATTCCAGTGGCAGAAGTCAGCTAATTCTTGTAGCTGGAATGATGTGGGCATTCAAATAGCAGTGGCTGCTCAGCCTATTTAAATTAATGACAGGCTGACAACGGGCATTGCTTTTTACATTTGCCCGCACACATAATGGTTACCTGTGATTAGGAACAGATGTCCAAGCTTGGGCGTAGCTAATTGCATCCAGGCTTGGACATCGATCCACAACCACAACTAACTGCTCTGTGTGCAAGGAAAAAACAGGGAGGGGGAAGCGCCGACCTGAGTGTAGTATTAATATGATGACTTTATTAGGATAAGATTAAAAACACTTACAAGATGATAGAAGATGCATGCTCGTCAAAGTAAAGTGCAGTCCTGGCATTCCACATGGCTCTTTAGGTCCCACCGCTGTTCCGGAGAGCTGGAAAGGATAGAGCAGCTGGCTGGAACGGATCACAGTGTTTCTCCAGGAGCAAAGGAAGCAGGAAGCTGCACACTGACCAGCATAGACTGTGACACAGGAAGTAATGTCACCGGCGTCTGATTGGACCTAGGCAGGGCTGGAATCTTGTAAATCAGGGTTGCAGTGGTGAAAGGCTACACGCTCGGAGCTGACTGCTCCTACTATTGGCCTGCTGTCCTCTAGAGGAGGACAGCTATATATACACAATGAAGAGCATGTGGGTGTGGCCGTGGAACTTAGAACTTCCAGCAGACCAATCAGTAAACAATTTAGGGAAAAATAAATTATAGCAAGGGGCAGGTGAAGCAGGGGTTAACAGTCTCGGATTGACTAAAAAAATAAATGATTAAACTGATACGCATGGAAATATTTGAAGCATAATTCTCTTCTATATGTATAGAAGCCTATTGAAGAGGTTAACAATATATGAAGGGCCAGGCAAGTAAACTAGAAAGAAAGGGGGTCAGTATGCATGTAAACATGAAGAGGTCATGGAGGGGGAACAGGCTGTAGTGTAAAGAATTAATAATAAAAATGAACGGTAATGATACAATTGGTGCTGCGTTCCCCCTAATTGGTATACAAGGGATGTATATGTGTGTGTGTCCCCTCATGGTGTGGATACCAAGTGGGGTGCACCTAATGATGGATCATGTAATATGTATATATGTATATATGTATATATAATATATATATATAAAGCAGTCACTGGGTGAGGTGCACTGAACGGTCTTTTGGAAGTATTGTGCAAGCATTTTAGTCCTTCCCAGGGAAGGATAAAAAGTTACATCATATCAGGCATTTTCAGGTGATGTTTCGGGCTAACAATGATATCGCCCTTCTTCACGACCACATACCTACAACTGATCATATGCAAAGGTCTATATACAGGGCTGTGTTTTGGCCCAGGCCGACAAGGCCTAGGCCTAGGGCGGCACTTTGCGGGGGGCATGAGAGAAAGTCCCCCCACCCACGGCGGCCGCCTTGCTGTTGCGGCGCTGCTGTGTATGGGCGTGCTTGGCAGAGGGTGGAGGGGCATGTGTATAGGCGTGCTTAGCAGAGCTCACACCCCTCCACCCTCTGCCAAGCATGCCCATACACAGCAGCGCTGCCCGCTACAGCAAGGCAGCCGCCGTGGGCTGCATGTGTGCGGGGGGGCAGGCGCGGGAGCTGGGAATCGGTTAGACGGGTGGGGGGACTTTCTCTCATGCGGGGGGCGGCATGTGACTCACGCCCCCATAAGCGACCGGTGACTGGCAGAGGTGGAGCCTTATGCTCTGCCTACCCTCCTCTGCACTGCTTGACTCTTCTCCTCTGCACTGGGGCGGGGCCTGGCAGTGACGTTAGGAGGAGAGAGAGAGAGAGAGAGAGGCACAAGGGAACCCCCCAGGACAGCAGGTAAAGTTATTTAATAAATTATATCAGTGTTATGGGAACAGTGTTGGCATTTGATGGCACAGTGGCTACAATTGATGGGCACAGTGACAGTGTTTGTGGGCACAGTGGCTGCAATTGATGGGGCACAGTGGTTGCGTTTGATGGCACAGTGGCTGCAATTGATGGGCACAGTGGCTGCGTTTGGTGGGCACAGTGGCTGCGTTTGATGGCACAGTGGCTGCGTTTGATGGGCACAGTAGCTGCGTTTGATGGCACAGTGGCTGAAATTGATGGGCACAGTGGCTGCGTTTGGTGGGCACAGTGGCTGCGTTTGGTTGGCACAGTGGCTGCTATTGATGGGGCACAGTGGCTGCGTTTGATGGGGCACATTGGCTGCGTTTGATGGGCACAGTGGCTTCGTTTGATGGGCACAGTGGCTACAATTGATGGGCACAGTGGCTGCGTTTGATTGAACAGTGGCTTCGTTTGATGGGGCACAGTGAGGCTGCAATTGATGCCTTTTTTTCTGAATGTTTTAGTTTGTTTGCACCCCCCTAAAAATTTTGAGCACCAGCCGCCAGTGGCATGTGCAAAGTGCTCCATGCATGCTAAAATCAATGCAAACCCTTTAAACAGTCCACATTTAGTGAAAGTGCATTAATATGCAGATCATGATATTGCAATAAAGTGCTCCATCAATGCTGAAATAAATGCAAACTCATTAAAGAGGAGTCCCGCCCCCACCCCGTGAAAACATTAAAACTCAGCAGCTACAAATACTGTAGCTGCTGACTTTTAATATTAGGACACTTACCTGTCCAGGGAGCCCGCGATGTTGACACCTCAGCCGATTTTCGAATTGGCTCTCGTATTTTGCCACCATCATTCATGGTAAGGGAAACCGGATGGTTCACTACTGCACGTGTGCAAAGTGCGTTGCACTTTCTGAATGCCACAGTGGAGGAAGGAAGAGGGGGGCCGAACTTCAGAGGGGGCAGCACAGTCTCCAGGGAGTGGGGAAAGGTACCTGTCAAAAACAGGTACCCGTTCCCCCCTCCCCCCTGAAAGGTGCCAAATGAGCCTAAAGAGGAAGGGGTGTGGTTTACAGATGATAGGGTGGGTCTTAAACAGGAAGGGGTGTGGCCTCGGCAGCAAGGGGTGGGTCGTATTTAAATTAGGGGGGTGCATGAGTTTAGTCAGGCCTAGGGCAGCACAAAACCTAAATACACCACTGTCCATATATATATATATATATATATATATATATATATATATATATATATATATATATATATATATATATATATATATATATATATATATATATATCTTGTGAAGGCTACCAATTAATCAATCAATTTCAGCTGGAATCAATTGTATCATACAAAAAAACACATTCCTTATCACTAGTAATTAATTCAGTTACAAAAAATGGAACGACTTTGGAAACAAGTGGGAAAAATCCTTCACTATATGACAATATGCTTGATAGAATAATTCACCTACAAAAAAATATATATAGCACAATCAATAATAGGTAAACCATTATCCATCACTGATAAAAACAATTACAACAAGATCTGCAGTAAAATACTGTATCAGTCAGTACAAAATCGGCCGATATATTGATCGATCGACTATCTAGTGACTGAAATCCTAAAAAAAACACAATAAAAAGTACACATT
Source organism: Aquarana catesbeiana (assembly GCF_042186555.1). Lineage (NCBI taxonomy): Eukaryota > Metazoa > Chordata > Amphibia > Anura > Ranidae > Aquarana > Aquarana catesbeiana. The sequence goes on along the minus strand of NC_133329.1, from coordinate 332,813,198 downwards.
TCAAAGGAATAGATACAAGTCAAAATCCATATTTAACCCCTTAGGTTGTAAAGTGTCTAAACGATTTATCCAGTATGCCTCCTTTTTTTTCAGTTCCAGCTCTCTATTACCTCCTCGCCTATTGTTTGGGATACCGTCTATAACCATATACAAGTTGTGAAACAGTATGGTTCATTTCTACAAAATGCCTAGATAATGGTAACTTGCCAATCTTATCCCGGATCGAATATTTATGTGTAAAATAATCTTTAATGGTGATATTGTATCCTTTATGCGCATGGCTAAAACTTTTACCTTTTATCATACTGGAACATTGAATACACGAGAGGCACGGGAATGAACCTAGATTTGGTGGACCCAGAAATGTCACCCGGGGAGTATGAGTATGAAATTGGTCAGATTTAACCAATCTACTGTGTATGATTCTCCCCTTGCGATATGATGGTAATGGTGCATGTTGGAATTCAGGGACAGTGGGATAATTTCTCATTTAATATAGACCAGTGTTTTCTAATGATGTTGTTCACCTTATTGGAAAAAGGATGATACTGGGAAATGAAGGGGAGTCAGCAGTCCGTGTTAATTCGTTTATTTTTATGTAAATTAATCCGTTGCCGATGTATCACATCACCAGGGTAACCACATTGCCGGAGTCTGCCCTCCATTTCATCCAGTCTATCTTCCCTATGAATAGATTTATGAGTGATTCTGAATGTTCGTTTTAACTGGCTCCTTGGTATTGATTTAAATACACCTGGAGGCTGGAAGCTGGAAAAATTTAATAATTGGTTGCAATCAGTTGGTTTTCGATAGAGATCACTGATAATCTAATCATATTGTATATATAACAGTGTCTAAGAACGGTATATATATATATATATATATATATATATATATATAAAAACATATAAACAGTATATTTACTATACCACTCCCGACCGGTAGAGCAGAGACATACGTGTGTGTGTGTGTGTGTGTGTGTGTGTGTGTGGGGGGGGGAGGGCAGAGAGACAAACCAGAGTTAGTAGTCAGCTCCGAGCATGTAGCCTTTCACCACTGCAGCCCTGATTGACAAGATTCCAACCCTGCCTTGGTCCAATCAGAAGCCGGTGACATCACTTCCTGTTTCACGGTCCATGCTGGTTAGTGTGGAGGTTCCTGGTTCCTTTGTTCCTGGAGAAACACTGTGATCTATTCCAGCCAGCTGCTCTGTCCTTTCCAGCTATCTGGAACAGCGGTGGAACCTACAGAGCCACGTGGAATGCCAGGACTGCACTTTACTATGATGAGCATGCATCTTTTAACATCTTGTAAGTGTTTTTAATCTTATCCTATTAAAGTCATAATTTTAATAATACATAAAAAAATGAAGGAAATGAAGTGGGTGCCGTTTCCGCCAGTAAACATAACAGTAGTAAATACAGTATAAGGTTTATTCAAGTAAAATTGTTTACATGCATAGATAACACCAACAGTTGCCAATTTAAAAAAGCGATACATAAACAAGAGATATTGGTACATAGATGTAATGGCAGTTGTAGTACACGGGCATCATACTACCTGACTAGTTTCGCGAGATCCAGCTCGCTCTTCAGGGGTGGATGTGTGGAACAATGTACCCAGGATGAAAAAAGTATATATTTGGCAAAATGGCACAGTATTAGTTATAAAGGCACAGGGTAAGAGGGGTTATGGGTCCCCATACTCACCACTGAGCTTGACCATGGCTAACAGGTGTGCAGCTCCAAGAGCAGCAGGTGACTCACCAGGGAGCTGAGGGGCGGAGTCAGGTGGAACCCCGCCAGGGGCCAAATGGAGAGCAGGCATGGCATGGGTGTAGTGATGTATCCCAAGAGACCTCGTTAGTCCATAAAGAATATAGGCTGTGAACATAAGTATGTTTGTCAGACTTCTAAAGTAGTAAAGCAGAATCAATAAGTATTGGCACAAAGATATGTATGCATGAATGAAAGGCCTGGGCCCAAAGATGGTAGGCACATGGAGATGATAAGAAACATAGGATAGTAGAGGGATACTAACAGGTGACAAGATAGGAAAGAAAAGAGAGGAGAGAGAGGTGAACTGTGATTGTGCAATGGTGGTGTAATGTTGTATCCCTAGAAACCTTGTTAGTCCATAAAGAGTATAGGCTATAGACATGAGTATGTTTGTCAGGCATCTAAAGTAGCAAAGTAAAATCAAATAAGTATTGGCATAAAGATATGTATACATAAGTAAAAGACCTGAGTCAAGGATGGTAGGGACATGGAGATGGTGGAAAACATAGGATAGCAGAAGGATACTAGCAAGTAACAAGATAAAAGGGAGAGGAGAGAGAGGTGGATTGTGAGTTGTGTGGTGGGATTTGTGATGTCAAAAAACAAAAATAAATAAAAATAAAAATGAGTGCTCAAAAGATGAACTGTGTATGAGATATGTAAGTGTGCCTAAATGTAGTATGTATCAAAAAGTGAATATAGTAAGTACCTGAGTATGGTGAATATCTTGACTATAAGAGTAATGAAACACAGCAGGAAACCTCCACAGCTGTGTGTGTCCTCAGTGAAGAGTGAAATTGAAATCCAAGCCATGCCTGACCTCTAATTCAACCCCACAAGAGCCCAGGTGGCTCCGCCCCAACACCATGTGTGGATGGCTGACATGTGAGCGCTGGAAGCGTCCAGTGTCATAGGGAGGTACGCAAATGCGGATATACCCCCAAGCCATGAGATGATAATGCGTCCGGCTGCGACGATGTCCGCAAAGTCGCAGACGCCACGCCTCTGGCGCCTAAACATGGAGCCGATGTGTAGGTGTCCCCATCCACCCAAAAGCAGATGGGGACAGCAGGAGACACAGAAAAGCCTCCCTTTATACACATCGCAGCTCCCAGTGCGAGACAGAAAATGCTGACGCCAACCAAAGAATCGCACAACAAGGAGCCAGGGTATATAACAATATACATGGACAATGTATATTATAAAATCAATATATTTTATTAGTAAACAAATGTTTAAAAAAAGCACGCAGTCATGCATCGGTAAAATCATACATGTAAGTACAGTATAAATGACAGAAAATAACATGTTGCAACTAACAATATTATAGACTAGTGTATAAATAAGTTCTTGTGTGTCACTTGTTTCACTTGTCCTCTTGCTCAGGACACACGAAAAGGACAAACACAGTTCACTTGCCTAAATCAGCGAGCGCACATAAAGGTATACTTCCTGGGTGGGCACCGGGGCAAAAAGGAGACCAACCAATCAGCCACCCACAGCTAGCACACATAGGTTAGGTAAATAAACTAATGATATGCCTCTATGGTAGCTGTAAATGTGAGCAAGAGATCATGATATTTCAATGATTGCACAAATGATGGTAAAGGGTGTACATTTTATAATAAATAAAATAAAAAATAACATATTGGGAACCTGTACCTTGGAAATTAACTCTTTGGAAACCATTATGAAAATGCAGTAGCTGATTTATAATTTGACCAGCCATTAACCATGGTGAGTCATTATAGCGCAGACGGTGAAGGATCACATCGGGTGTCAGCTTTAGTGACAAACACACTCTAAGAAGATTAGTTCAGCATTAAGTTGCATTGGATTTTCTGGGATACCTTTCTCTGAAACACTTGTGGATTTTTTCTGAGTGGACTAATACATTGTACTTTTGCACTTTTTCTTCTACAGCACTGGACTTGTACTTTTTGTAGCATTTTGCACTTTTTCTTTGCAATAATTGCACTATATGCATTTGCAGCATATGTACTTTATGTTAAATTTTTGCACATAGAGCTGAGAGGTTATTGTGTTGCAGTGTTTGATGTTTTTTTTTTTTACAGCAATGTCACTTCTGACATATATTGTCATATTAATTAATCATATAATTAAGCACATTAAGGTTCATAATCTGCACATATAAGTAATGTTTATTTTTGAATATATATTAGATTAAGGTATTGGGATACGAACTACAAACTAGCACTCCTTGCTGCTTCTTTTTATATATTTTTGGTTGAAAGAAATTGTATCACAAGAAAGAATCTCTAGAAAACAAAGAAAAATATCCTTAGTGGAACTCAGAGATTAAAAAAAAATGTCAAGGGCTTTTCCATTCCCCACTCTATCCAAATATATATATATATAGTATCTTACAAAAGTGAGTACACCCCTCACATTTTTGTAGGTATTTTATTATATCTTTTCATGTGACAACACTGAAGAAATGACACTTTGCTACAATGTAAAGTAGTGAGTGTACAGCTTGTATAACAGTCTAAATGTGCTGTCCCCTCAAAATAATTCAACACACAGCCATTAATGTCTAAACTGCTGGCAACAAAAGCGTGTACACCCCTAAGTGAAAATGTCCAAATTGGGCTCAAAGTGTCAATATTTTGTGTGGCCACCATTATTTTCGAGCACTGCTTTAACCCTCTTGGGCATGGAGTTCACCAGAGCTTCACAGGTTACCAATGGAGTCTTTTTTCACTCCTCCATGAAGATATCACGGAGCTGATGGATGTTAGAGACCTTGCGCTCCTCCACCTTCCGTTGGAGGAAGCCTTTACAGATGCTCAACAGAGTTTAGGTTTAGGACATGCTTGGCCAGTCCATAACCTTTACCCTCAGCTTCTTTAGCAAGGCAGTGGTTGTCTTGGAGGTGTGTTTGGGGTCATTATCTATGAGAATACTGCTCTGTGGCCCAGTCTCTGAAGGGAGGGGATCATGCTCTGCTTCAGTATGTCACAGTACATGTTGGCATTCATGGTTCCTTCAATGAACTGTAGCTCCCCAGTGCCGGCAGCACTCATGCAGCCTCAGACCATGACACTCCCATCACCATGCTTGACTGTAGACAAGACATACTTGTCTTTGTACTCCTCATCTGGTTGCGCCACACGCTTGACACCATATGAACCAAGTAAGTTTATCTTGGTCTCATCAGACCACAGGACATGGTTCCAGTAATCCATGTCCTTAGTCTGCTTGTCTTCAGCAAACTGTTTGCGGGCTTTCTTGTGCATCATCTTTAGAAGAGGCTACTTTCTGGGACAAGAGCCATGCGGACCAATGCAACAATTCTTTTTTTCAGATCCTCAGAGAGCTCTTTGACATGAGGTACCATGTTGAACTTCCAGTGACCAATATGAGAGAGTGAGAGCAATATAATTTAACACACCTGCTCCCCATTCACACCTGAGATCTTGTAATACTAACCAGTCACATGACACCGGGGAGGGAAAATTACTAATTGGGCCCAATTTGGAGGGGGCAGCAAATTTACACTGTTATACAAGCTGTACGCTCACTACTTTACGTTGTAACAAAGTGTAATTACTTCAGTGTTGTCACATGAAAAGATATAATAAAATATTTACAAAAATATGAGGGGTGTACTTCCTTTTGTGAGATACTGTATGTTTATTTGGGCTTATTGATGTTCACAGCTGAAAAATGTTCGATATAGTTGTTTATAATGTGTTAGTGGATTTGTTACATTTCTTGAATTTTCAAATCAGGGTTGGGGTTATCTGTATACATATTCACCAAAATAACTGGTAACTATTTCAGTAAATTTGAAGTTAGTTCACCAACATTTGCCATACATTCACTTGTTATATTTGCAGTAAATGTGAGCATAGCACATGTGACAGCCATCAAAATACTAAAATACAGTTATTAATTTTAACAGCTGCTTGGCCGGCAAATGTGCTCTCATAGCGCTAAAACAGTTTTATAACGCTTTAACAGCTACAGGGTTCATTTTAATTTTCAATCTTTTAAACTCAATGCTACCTACCTAAGACACTAGGAATTTGGGTTAATATGTGGACGGCATATCAGTTATCATGTGGACTTATGACATGTTATTAACAGTCAACATGCCATTTACCATTGGGGAGTGCTTTAAAAGGGTCCCTCAAAAAGGGGTACAACACCCAATGGACTGGACAAGATGATAATAGGCCCAGAGTCCTCAGCACCCCTAATGCCCAGGACTTCCCCCAAGAATGCTTGATGCACTTCAAATCATCTATTTCCTCTCACCCAGCCTTACCAAAATCTGAACAATTGGGAAGTAGTTACTAAAGGGTATTTCAATTTGCTCCTGGAATTGGTCTATGTGTGACCACCTTTAATCTCATCCTGTTTGTTAGGATCAGTAATACTGTTTTGATTTCATTGTCAGCCTTCAACAGAATGTTCGCTCACACCTTTAAAATAAATCAGTAAAGTAAACAGTGCCACATAATTGCTTTAGTGGAAACCCATAAATCCCCTAAAGCAATCAGCAAATTGTTTCACTTGCTTCAATTTGATGTTACATGAATATCTCCCTGTGAGATAACTTGAGTCATAAAAAGAACTGTTATGGTTCCACAGGGTAGAAGATAATGAATCAATCTACAAAAGAGTAATGAGTAATAGCTAAATGATGGCTGATCTTTCAAACAAATCCAGTCTGAACTTCAAAACTGAAATTGATTCCAAACGCAGACTATAAAGTTAAATTGATCTATTGCCAATTGTACTAATAAAATTGATTCTAAATGCATTGCCTCTTAGCTGTCACTGATTAATTCTTTGGCAAGATTGCACTTTCAGAGTTATAGAAGTTGTCTTCTATTTAAAATTGCAAATGCAATCTCGCAAACTGATTCAGATCTGTAATGGGATGATAAGGCCCTGAAGACAAAGCTGAGAGAATACAATTAGATGAATTTACAGTACTGCTAAAAATATGTCATAAACAGCAAGATTACAATTTGCAGAGTTTGAAATAACTACTCTGCAACGCAATGATAAGTGTCACTATAAGGGAATGCTTAGCGCACATATTTCTTTAATGCCTGACGTCATCTAAATCTTCAGATTCTAGACAACTGAAAACTCACCTTTTTTCTTTTATGTAAAGTTTTTGGATTTTTGTTCCCAAATCTGTCTGCTTGCTACAAATATTTTGAAATGAATAGTCTGCATGTTGAATGTTCTTTATTTAATATTGCATATTCTTAGACAAGAGAGAATGTCAAGCTGCTTAAGCAATTTTTGACTAGTTGAAATCAATAGCTTTCATTTTGCTAACATTTCTGTGAAAATCAAGAGATTTCAGCAAAATGTAACTTTAATGTAATGTATTGGAATCAACAGGGGGAAGCAATATAAAGTTTTTTTTTTTTTCTTGTATGGCGAAATAGTCTTCAAATGGCCCTGAGGGTTAGGTCAATTCCTTTTTGTTGATCCCAGACCTGTTCCAGTGCCAAAAAATGTCTCCCCATTATTTAACCCTTTCATGACTAAGCCTATTTTTGAAATTTGGTGTTTACAAGTTAAAATCCGTATTTTTTGCATGAAAATTACTTAGAACCCCAAAATATTATATATATATTTTTAGCAGAGAATCTAGAGAATAAAATGGTGACAGTTGCAATATTTTATGTCACACGGTATTTGTGCAGCGGTGTTTTAAACGCAAATTTTTGGGAAAAGGGACAATTTCATAAATAAAAAAAAAACAAACAGTAAAGTTACCCCAATTTTTTGTATAATGTGAAAGATGATGTTAAGCCGAGTAAATAGATACCAAACATGTCATGCTTTATAATTGCACGCACTCGTGGAATGGTGACAAACTACGGTACTTAAGAATTTCCATAGGCGACGCTTTAAATTTTTTTTACGGTTACCAGGTTAGAGTTACAGAGGAGGTCTAGTGCTAGAATTATTGCTCTCGCTCTGACGATCATGGCGATACCTCACATGTGTGATTTTAACACCGTTTACATATGCGGGCACGACTTCCGTATGCGTTTTCTTTGCTGCACGAGCTCGCGGGGACGGGGGCGCTTTCAAAATTTTTTTTCTGTTTTATTTTATTTATTTTTATATTTATGAATTGTGTTTAAAAAAAAAATTTGATGACTTTTCTTGCTGTCACAAGGAATGTAAACATCCCTTGTGACAGTAATAGGTGGTGACAGGTACTGTTTATGGAGGGATCGGGGGTCTAAAAGACCCCCGATCCCTCCTTTGCACTTCAAAGTATTCAGATCGCTGAAAACAGCAATTCTGAATACTGTGTCTTTTTTTAAAACCGGCGTCATTGGCAGCCGAGTAAACGGGAAGTGACGTCATGCTGGAGGCAGCCAATTAGTATTAATAATTAATAATTAATATATATATTGTCTCTCTCAGCAGAACGTGCTGTGATTGGACAAAGCATGCAGGTCAGGTACATACAGTATCTCACAAAAGTGAGTACACCCCTTACATTTTGTAAATATTTTATTATATCTTTTTATGTGACAACACTGAAGAAATGACATTTTGCTACAATGTAAAATAGTGAGTGTACAGCTTATATAACAGTGTAGATTTGCTGTCCCCTCAAAAAAACTCAACACACAGCCATTAATAAAACCGCTGGAAACAAAAGTGAGTACACCCCTAAGTGAAAATGTCCAAATTGGGCCCAATTAGCTATTTTCCCTCCCCACTGTCATGTGACTCGTTAGTGTTACAAGGTCTCAGGTGTACAGTTGTGCTCATAAGTTTAAATACCCTGGCAAAATTTATGATTTCTTGGCCATTTTTCAGAGAATATGAATGATAACTAGGGATGAGCTAGATGTTCGGGTTGAACATAAGTTCAACTCGAACATGGGGTGTTTGCTCGTTTGCAGAACAGCGAACATTATGGGGCGTTCCCGGGAAATTCGAGAGCTGCGGAATGCCCCACGATGAGATGGCAGTGCATTGCTGTATGATGATGGGCCAAAGCATGTACCTGACCTGCATGCTTTGTCCAATCACAGCACGCTTTGCTGAGAGAGCCAAAATTGGCCAAAGGCAGGGTTCCTTTGGCCAATCATGGCTCAGGGGGACTAATGCCCCGTACACACGGTCGGACTTTGTTCGGACATTCCGACAACAAAATCCTAGGATTTTTTCCGACGGATGTTGGCTCAAACTTGTCTTGCATACACACGGTCACACAAAGTTGTCGGAAAATCCGATCGTTCTGAACGCGGTGACGTAAAACACGTACATCGGGACTTTAAACGGGGCAGTGGCCAATAGCTTTCATCTCTTTATTTATTCTGAGCATGCATGGCACTTTGTCCGTCGGATTTGTGTACACACGATCGGAATTTCCGACAACGGATTTTGTTGTCGGAAAATTTTATCTCCTGCTCTCCAACTTTGTGTGTCGGAAAATCCGATGGAAAATGTCCAATGGAGCCCACACACGGTCGGAATTTCCGACAACACGCTCCGATCAGCCATTTTCCATCAGAAAATCCGACCGTGTGTACGGGGCATAAGTCCACGCCCCACATTATATAAGGCTGCTTACATGGTAGGTTCGATATGCCTGTCTAGCCACGATTGATGTAAGCGCTTTTTTATCACCAGTTTGCACCTGGTCCCAGTTTGTTTTAGGAGCCAGAGTGTTTTATTACAAACTTTTAATAAAAGTTTTTTTTGGAAGCTGATTCACACTATGTGGAAGTATTTTCTCAATTTTTCCATTTTGGGGGATATGCCCCTTCCGTGATGGCTTGTAATTGGATTACCACACAGTCCGGTATTATGGAGATTGTAAAGCAGTGAGATCTGGTTAGAGTGATTGGTGGGTTTTACTGCCATCTTTTCATCAAGCCTGGACACAGCGTCATGTCCATCCTCTCCAGGATAACCAACTCCATCTACTTCCTAAAGCTTGTTTGACTCCCAGCCGCTGGCTAGAGAGTCCATCTATTCTGGTAAGAGTATTTTACCCTGTCTATATCCACATTAAGAATCCGGATGCCATATCACATTGAAGTTCATCCCAGCCATGGGTGATTGATCGAATATATTCTACTGAAGGCTTCAAAAACCTATATTTTTTTACTCACATTCGATATATGTTCCAAAGAACTCTTATTGAACTTTTTATTTTTATTTTCTTTCGCATACAGTGCAGATGTATATTTCTAGATTCACTTTAGTTATTATACCATTCACATGAGTGTATAACATATGGACGTATTTCTTTTGATAATAATTCTTATTGGCTCAATAATTTGTGTTATGCACTTTTATCTATAGTCCTTGTACGGTTAGGTTTTTATTACGCTTAACTGTAAGTTTAGAGTGTCAGAATAACTTACAGACACACAGGTGTTGTTTGATATGTACTTATTGTGTTTGATTCACACATGTTCATACATATGGACACATTCTTTCTTGGTATTAATTTTTGCACAATAATTTTGGTTATACACATTTACCTATAGTCCTTGCACGATTAGGTTTTTGTTACACGTAAGTTTGGCAGGTTAGAGTAACTCACAGACACATATGTGTTTTTTTTAATATGTGCTTTTTGTGTTTGATTCACACATATTCAGTAGAGTTTTGTTCTAATAAAAACTTTATTGTGCACTTCTGACCTCCAGACGAACATTCTGGTGGGTCTTGCCCAATAACAGACATCATGTTTTTTTAGCGCCACACTTTTTTAATATTTATTATAGTTTCTAATACACTTCAGGCGGTGTACACAAAATCTAATACAGTGTGTACAGTTTCTACTACACTCCTGGTGGTGTACACAGTATACAATACAGTGCAGCCATTGTACAGATTCTAATACAGTGCAGGCAGTGTACACAGTATCTAATACTGTGTGTACAGTTTCTAATACACTTCTGGTGGTGTACACAGTATAAAATACAGTGCAGCCATTGCATCTAGTGCATTCGGTGGTGTATAGTTTCTAATACACTTCAGGCGGTGTACACAGTATATAATTCATTGTAGTGTGGTGTTGCAAAACAAAAAATGCATCATGTCAGGAAGGCCACCAAGGAGAGGCAGACGCTTACAGGCCTCTAAAAGAGTGCAAGCAGCCTCTGTGTCTATAGTCAACAGTGGTGGTAGTGGACATGGTGCATCCTCTGCAGGTGGCCGTGGGGCACGCTTGTCCTTTTTTTCTGCTAAATAGAAAAAATGTGTCTGCGCTAGATAAAAATTATCATTTCAGTAATAAATACAAAAATAAATAAATGCGTAAAAAAGTGTTATAACTAACCAATAATAGATAAAATAAATCAAAAATAACCCTAAGTACATAAACTTGTAAAGTGCTCAGTGCTATATCAAACATGCAATATAAGTGCTCAATCAGGAAAAATATCAAAAAATTCAATTTAAGTGCTCAATCAAGAAATTGAATAAAATATAAAAGAAAAGAAAAGAAAATATCTTCTTGTGAATCTAATAAAGTCCAAGACAATGTGCATCCAGAGATAAAAAAGTGCCCAAAAACATCGTCCATATTCAGTGAAGTTCACACATCTTTCCTTCTGAAGGTGTATCACCATAAAACGTGCTAAAGTGTCTTCCAGCGTTCCCCACATGCATATATGCTCACCTTCTTGCGTGTGACACAGTGATTACACTCTGTCAAAACAAGCTTTGGAGACACTCCTGTGCTCTAATGGAAACCGCTGTGTAGACCTCCAATGCTCTCAATCAAGATTAAATATGCAAAAAGAAAAGAGACTCCATAGTGCAACATTGCATGATGTAATAAAACGTTTTATTAAGAAAAGACTATCTCCCCTTGCGGGGGTACTCACATATTGTGGGTGCGTTAGTGCACCATCCTACATAGATTAAAAACGGCCGATCTCGTGGTATGGCGTGCGGTGCGGTGTATCATTCGAACTCTCCCTCTCTCTCTCTGCTGACAGCTCCGTCCAGGCCCCTCCCCTACGCGTGTTCGGCACCGGGATCACGTGCCTTCATCAGGCCGTTTTTAATCTATGTAGGATGGTGCACTAACGCACCCACAATATGTGAGTACCCCCGCAAGGGGAGATAGTCTTTTCTTAATAAAACGTTTTATTACATCATGCAATGTTGCACTATGGAGTCTCTTTTCTTTTTGCATATTTAATCTTGATTGAGAGCATTGGAGGTCTACACAGCGGTTTCCATTAGAGCACAGGAGTGTCTCCAAAGCTTGTTTTGACAGAGTGTAATTAGTGTGTCACACGCAAGAAGGTGAGCATATATGCATGTGGGGAACGCTGGAAGACACTTTAGCACGTTTTATGGTGATACACCTTCAGAAAGAAAGATGTGTGAACTTCACTGAATATGGACGATGTTTTTGGGCACTTTTTTATCTCTGGATGCACATTGTCTTGGACTTTATTAGATTCACAAGAAGATATTTTCTTTTCTTTTCTTTTATATTTTATTCAATTTCTTGATTGAGCACTTAAATTGAATTTTTTGATATTTTTCCTGATTGAGCACTTATATTGCATGTTTGATATAGCACTGAGCACTTTACAAGTTTATGTACTTAGGGTTATTTTTGATTTATTTTATCTATTATTGGTTAGTTATAACACTTTTTTACGCATTTATTTATTTTTGTATTTATTACTGAAATGATAATTTTTATCTAGCGCAGACACATTTTTTCTATTTTGTTACTTACACGATTATGAAACGTGATTGAGTGTTTGCAGCTGGTTGGATATACAGGATTGGTTATATACTATTTTGATATTTTATTGGGCATTTATCGGTAAGTGGCTCGCAAGGTTTGTCTATTATTACTTTTTTTCTGCTGCTGGCCATGTTATTGAGCCACAACATGCAGAAGAGTTGGTGGAGTGGATAATGACGCCGTCCTCATCCTCCTCTATCACCTAGGCTCAGAGTAGTTTGCCTTCCAATGCAGCTGCCAAAGCAACCTATTGCACTGGCTCCTTGTCCACAGTCACTCCTTCCATAGCCCCACCATCATGCATGGAGGGGTCCCCAGAATCATTCGACTATAGTGTCGGTTTTATACTCCTGGAGAATGCACAGCGATTCGAAGGCTCCGATGTTGGTTCACAGGTTGAGGAAGGGAGTAACATAAGCCTAGAGAGAGGGGGTCCACAGAAGAACAAGAAACTGCCAGTCATGTTCCCCCAGCTGCAGCATACTGCCAAGTATGCTCCAATGATGAGGAGGGAGGGGGTTATGAGGTCACTGACTGTATTTGGGTGCCTGAGAGAAGAGAGGAAGAGGAGGCACAACTCCAATGAGGCAGGATGTCCCCTAGGGGGCAGCTTAAGGGCAGCCACCCTTTTGCATCACACCGCAAAGCTCCACAGGTGCAGGGCGCTGCTGACTCCCTGCTGACTTTTAAAAGTTCCTTGGTGTGGGCCTTTTTCGACACATGTGCAGCATATCGCACCATTGCTGTTTGCAACCTATGTCTGCAGCAGATCAAGCGTGGCCAGAACAGCAGCCGCTTGGGCACCACATGCTTGACCAGCCATATGAGATGACCTGCCATGCAGTCCATTGGCAAAAGCACTAAAAAAGACCCACATCATAGAAAAAGGCAGACTTCTCCTTGCTCCTTATCTGGGATCTCCAACCCAACTATATCTCCAGTCCTCTCAAGAACTGGCACTGAGAGGAATGAAGGTATATCAATAGGTGTCCCAAGTACTTGCAGCCAATCTGCTAGCAGTACACCACCAATTGATTTTAGCAGGCAAATTTCCCTACCCCAGTTGCTGAACCGTAAAAAGAAATTCGGTCCTAGCCATCCACATGCTCAGTGTCTAAATGCTAGCTTGGCCAAATTGCTAGCACTGCAACTGCTTCCTTTTAAGCTGGTAGACTCTTGCCTCATTTGTGAATTTGTGGAATGTGCTGTTCCTGAGTGGCAGGTTCCAAAATGCCATTTTTTTGATTGAAGGCCATTCCGGCTCTCTACCAGTATGTGGAAGGCAATGTTTTGGCCTTGTTGGACAGGGCAGTCAGCAGTGAGGTTCATATTACTGCTGACTCATGGTCCAGCAGTCATGGGCAGGGATGTTACCTTTTCTTCGCGGTGCACTGGGTAACTCTGCAGGCAGCTGGGAAGGATGCAGGACAGGGTTCAGTGTTGTTGGAGCTTGTTCCGCCACCACACCTCCAAAATGCTAGTGGTGATTCTGCCACAGGTCTCTCCTCCACCCCCTCCTCTTCTTCTTCCTCTATGGACTCTTCTGTATATTTGTCCTCAGAACCAGCAGCGCTCCGTAAGTGTTCAAGGGGCTGCGCAAGCAGTCAGGCTAAAAGATGCCATGCAGTGCTTGAGTTGATCTGCCTAGGGGACAGGAGCCACACAGGGGAAGAGATTCTGTCAGCTTTGCAGGGGCAGGCTCAGAGGTGGTTGACGCCACATCAGCTTCAGCCAGGAATGGTTGTATGCGACAATGACACCAACCTTCTCTCTGCCCTCTGACAGGGACACTTGACCCATGTTCCATGTTTGGCACACGTCCTTAATTTGGTGGTGCAGCAGTTCTTGACCAGGTACCCAGGCTTACAAGATCTCCTGAGGCAGGCCAGAAAAGTCTGTGGTCATTTCTGCCGGTCATACAATGCCAGTGCTTGGCTGGCTGACATTCAAAGGGAATGCAACCATCGCCAGCATCTGCATTATATGGTGCAGGAATATCTAGGGGCAAGAGCAGACTTGGAGACCTTTCCAACAGGGCATCCACTGGGTTACTGGGTCTAGAGGATGGACCACTGGCCAGAACTTGCTCAATATGCAATTGAGCTACTAGCCTGTCCTGCATCGAGTGTGCTTTCTGAAGGCACATTCAGTGCTGCTGGAGGGTTTGTAATGGATCAAAGAGTGCGCCTGTCCACAGACTCTGTTGGTAGGCTCACATTCATAAAAATGAATCAGTCTTGGATCAGCAGCTATTAAGCACCTGATGCTGATGTAACTGATTGCATTTGCTATGGATCTGGGATCCCTTGAAGATTGCTTATGCTGACTATCCTATTCCTCCTCAATCTTGATGATGCTAGCTTCCAACAATATTTTTGGTTTAGGGCACCACCACCACCACCCAAGGCCCAATTTTTCTGCCCCCTTTTAACAGGGGCATGTACTTACGATTTTTGATACAATATTTCACAGCAGGGCCCGTTCCTGTACCCAACAAGAGTATCTGTGAGGGGTTACAGTGTTGTGGCACCACAACCACCACCACCACCACCACCACCCAAGGCCCAATTTTTCTGCCCCTGTTTAACAGGGACCTGTAATTACAATTTTTGATATAATATTTCACAGCAGGGCCCGTTCCTGCGCCCAGCAAGAGTAACTGTGAGGGGTTACAGCGTTCTGGCGCCACCAAAACCAAAGGACCAATTTTTCTGCCCCTGTTTAACAGGGCCATGTAATTACAATTTTTCATATAATATTTAATAGCAGGGCCTGTTCCTGCCCCCAACAAGAGTAACTGTGAGGGGTTACAGTGTTCTGGTGCCACCAAAACTAAAGGCCCAATTTTTCTGCCCCTGTGTAACAGGGCCATGTAATTACAATTTTTGATATAATATTTCACAGCAGGGCCCGTTCCTATGCCCAACAAGAGTAACTGTGAGGGGTTACAGTGTTCTGGCACCACCAAAACCTAAGGCCCAATTTTTCTGCAGAGTATATATTGCAGGCCATATAGTATATACACTGCTGTTCAGAATATATAGTGCCTGGGGGCCTGGGGGACCCCCATGCCATTTTTTTTGTGCAGGGTTCCCCTTAATAACCATACCAGACCTGAAGGGCCTGGTATGGATTTCGGGGGGGACATCCACGCCATTTATTTTTGTATTTTTGGCGGGGGGGTTCCCCTTAATATTCATACCAGACCCAAAGGGCCTGGTAATGGACTGGGGGGAGAACCCACACCATTTTTTTCAATGATTTTTATCTCTATTGCCGGGATTCAATAATACATTATAGCCGCAAGCAGTTTTAGATAACATTTTTTCCTTTAGAAATGTAATTTTGCTGTGGTACTGTTATAAACATGGGAAAGATGTGCTACTTTACAGGCGGACTAAGGAGACCCCCCAGGCATGATATTTAAAGGAATATTTAATTTGTATTGTTTCAGTTTAAGAATTATTAAAATCACTGCTCCTGAAAAAACGTCCGTTTTTAAAACTTTTTTTGCATTGATACATGTCCCCTGGGGCAGGACCCGGGTCCCCAAACACTTTTTATGGCATTAACTTGTATATTAGCCTTTAAAATGAGCACTTTTGATTTTTCACGTTCTCATCCCATTGACTTTTTTTTTTTTTTAATACTCTAATTTTTCTTACATATTAATTTACATAATTTTTCATTTTGTTTTACTTTAGTATCTTAAAAATTTACATATACTTCCTTTTTCTTCTTCACTCATTCTTAACTCTCATACCATTCCCTCACATCTATACTATGGTCACTAGGGATGAGCTTCGAGTTCGAGTCGAACTCATGTTCGACTCGAACATTGGCTGTTCGCAAGTTCGCCGAACAGTGAACAATTTGGGGTGTTCGCGGCAAATTCGAATGCCGCGGAACACCCTTTAAAAGTCTATGGGAGAAATCAAAAGTGCTAATTTTAAAGGCTTATATGCAAGTTATTGTCATAAAAAGTGTTTGGGGACCTGGGTCCTGCCCCAGGGGACATGGATCAATTAAAAAAAAGTTTTAAAAACGTCCGTTTTTTTGGGAGCAGTGATTTTAATAATGCTTAAAGTGAAACAATAAAATTGTAATATCCCTTTAAATTTCGTAGCTGGGGGGTGTCTATAGTATGCCTGTAAAGGGGCACATGTTTCCCGTGTTTAGAACAGTCTGACAGCAAAATGACATTTCAAAGGAAAAAAAGTCATTTAAAACTAATCGTGGCTATTGCATTGCCGGTCCGACAATACAGATAGAAGTTCATTGATAAAAACGGCATGGGAATTCCCCACAGGGGAACCCCGAACCAAAATTAAAAAAAAAAAAATGACTTAGGGGTCCCCCTAAATTCCATACCAGACCCTTCAGGTCTGGTACGGATATTAGGGGGAACCCCGCGCCAAAATTTTTCAAAAAACGGCGTGGGGTCCCCCCAAAAATCCATACCAGACCCTTATCCTAGCACGCAACCTGGCAGGCCGCAGGAAAAGGGGGGGTGAGAGAGCGCCCCCCCTTCCTGAACCGTACCAGGCCGGTGGTTGTGGGGGTCTGCGGGTGGGGGGCTTATCAGAATCTGGAAGGGGGGCTTCCAGATTCCAATAAGCCCCCCGCCCGCAGACCCCCACAACCACCGGCCAGGGTTGTGGGGATGAGGCCCTTGTCCTCATCAACATGGGGGCAAGGTGTTTTGAGGGGCTACCCCAAAGCACCCTCCCAATGTTGAGGGCATGTGGCCTGGTACGGTTCAGGAGGGGGGGCACTCTCTCGTCCCCTCCTCTTTTCCTGTGGCCTGCCAGGTTGCGTGCTCGGATAAGGGTCTGGTATGGATTTTTGGGGGGCCCCACGCCGTTTTTTTTTTTAATTTTGGCACGAGGTTCCCCTTAAAATCCATACCAGACCCTTCGGTATGGAATTTAGGGGGACCCCCACGTCATTTTTTTTTTTTTAACCACTTCAGCCCCGGAAGGTTTTACCCCCTTCCTGACCAGAGCACTTTTTACAATTCGGCACTGCGTCGCTTTAACTGCTAATTGCGCGGTCATGCAATGCTGTACCCAAACGAAATTTGCGTCCTTTTCTTCCCACAAATAGAGCTTTCTTTTGATAGTATTTGATCACCTCTGCCGTTTTTATTTTTTGCGCTATACACGGAAAAAGACCGAAAATTTTGAAAAAAAATGATATTTTCTACTTTTTGTTCTAAAAAAAATCCAATAAACTCAATTTTAGTCATACATCTAGGCCAAAATGTATTCGGCCACATGTCTTTGGTAAAAAAAATGTCAATAAGTGTATATTTATTGGTTTGCGCAAAAGTTATAGCGTCTACAAACTAGGGTACATTTTCTGGAATTTACACAGCCTTTAATTTATGACTGCCTATGTCGTTTCTTGAGGTGCTAAAATGGCAGGGCAGTACAAAACCCCCACAAATGACCCCATTTTGGAAAGTAGACACCCCAAGGAATTTGCTGAGAGGCATGTTGAGCCCATTGAATATTCATTTTTTTTGTCCCAAGTGATTGAACAATGACAAAAAAAAAAAAAAAAAAAAAAAATTACAAAAATTTGTCACTAAATGATATATTGCTCACACAGGCCATGGGCATATGTGGAATTGCACCCCAAAATACATTTAGCTGCTTCTCCTGAGTACGGGGATACCACATGTGTGAGACTTTTTGGGAGCCTAGCCGCGTACGGGGCCCCGAAAACCAATCACTGCCTTCAGGATTTCTAAGGGCGTACATTTTTGATTTTACTCCTCACTACCTATCACAGTTTTGAAGGCCATAAAATGCCCAGATGACATAAAAACCCCCCAAATGACCCCATTTTGGAAAGTAGACACCCCAAGCTATTTGCTTTGAGGCATGTTGAGTCCATGGAATGTTTTATATTTTGACACAAGTTGCGGGAAAGTGACAAATTTTTTTTTTTTTTTTTTTTTTTGCACAAAGTTGTCACTAAATGATATATTGCTCACACAGGCCATGGGCATATGTGGAATTGCACCCCAAAATAAATTTAGCTGCTTCTCCTGAGTATGGGGATACCACATGTGTGGGACTTTTTGGGAGCCTAGCCGCGTACGGGACCCCGAAAACCAATCACTGCCTTCAGGATTTCTAAGGGCGTACATTTTTGATTTTACTCCTCACTGCCTATCACAGTTTCGGAGGCCATGGAATGCCCAGGTGGCACAAACCCCCCCCAAATGACCCCATTTTGGAAAGTAGACACCCCAAGCTATTTGCTGAGAGGCATGGTGAGTATTTTGCAGCTCTCATTTGTTTTTGAAAATAAAGAAAGACGAGAAAAAAAATTTTTTTTTTTCTTTTTTCAATTTTCAAAACTTTGTGACAAAAAGTGAGGTCTGCAAAATACTCACTATACCTCTCATCAAATAGCTTGGGGTGTCTACTTTCCAAAATGGGGTCATTTGGGGGGTTTTTTTGCCACCTGGGCATTCCATGGCCTCCGAAACTGTGATAGGCAGTGAAGAGTGAAATCAAAAATTTACGGCCTAAGAAAGCCTGAAGGCGGTGCTTGGTTTTCGGGGTCCCGTACGCGGCTAGGCTCCCAAAAAGTCCCACACATGTGGTATCCCCGTACTCAGGAGAAGCAGCAGAATGTATTTTGGGGTGTAATTTCACATATTCCCATGGCATGTTTGAGCAATATATCATTTAGTGACAACTTTGCGCAAAAAAAAATAAAAAAAATAAAAAATTGTCTCTTTCCCGCAACTTGTGTCACAATATAAATTATTCCATGGACTCAACATGACTCTCAGCAAATAGCTTGGGGTGTCTACTTTCCAAAATGGGGTCATTTGGGGGGGTTTTGAACTGTCCTGGCATTTTATGCACAACATCTAGAAGCTTATGTCACACATCACCCACACTTCTAACCACTTGAAGACAAAGCCCTTTCTGACACTTATTGTTTACATAAAAAAATAATTTTTTTTTGCAAGAAAATTACTTTGAACCCCCAAACATTATATATTTTTTTTAAAGCAAATGCCCTACAGATTAAAATGGTGGGTGTTTCATTTTTTTTTTTCACACAGTATTTGCGCAGCGATTTTTCAAACGCATTTTTTGGGGAAAAAACACACTTTTTTACATTTTAATGCACTAAAACACACTATATTGCCCAAATGTTTGATGAAATAAAAAAGATGATCTTAGGCCGAGTACATGGATACCAAACATGACATGCTTTAAAATTGCGCACAAACGTGCAGTGGCGACAAACTAAATACATTTTTAAAAGCCTTTAAAAGCCTTTACAGGTTACCACTTTAGATTTACAGAGGAGGTCTACTGCTAAACTTACTGCCCTCGATCTGACCTTCGCGGCGATACCTCACATGCATGGTGCAATTGCTGTTTACATTTGACGCCAGACCGACGCTTGCGTTCGCCTTAGCGCGAGAGCAGGGGGGACAGGGGTGCTTTTTTTTTTTTTTTTTTTTTTCTTTATTATTATTATTTTTTTATCTTATTTTTAAACTGTTCCTTTCATTTTTTTTTTTTTTTTAATCATTTTTATTGTTATCTCAGGGAATGTAAATATCCCCTATCATAGCAATAGGTAGTGACAGGTACTCTTTTTTGCAAAAATTGGGGTCTATTAGACCCTAGATTTCTCCTCTGCCCTCAAAGCATCTGACCACACCAAGATCGGTGTGATAAAATGCTTTCCCAATTTCCCAATGGCGCTGTTTACATCCGGCGAAATCTAAGTCATAAAATGCTCGTAGCTTCCGGTTTCTTAGGCCATAGAGATGTTTGGAGCCACTCTGGTCTCTGATCAGCTCTATGGTCAGCTGGCTGAATCACCGGCTGCATTTTCAGGTTCCCTGTTGAGACAGGAGAGCCAGAGAAAAACACGGAAGACGTTGGGGGGGGAGGGGCATTCCCTCCCACTGCTTGTAAAAGCAGTCTAGAGGCTAATTAGCCGCTAGGATTGCTTTTACATGAAAGCCGACCGCTGGCTGAAAAGAATGATACCAAGATGATACCTAAACCTGCAGGCATCATTCTGGTATAACCACTCAAAGTCGTGAATGGCGTACCTGAAGACAAAAAAATGGTTAACAATAAAGCACAGTAAACGGTAAGGTATAAAAAATTGCATACCTGAAAAGCAAACATGATAAAACATAATAACAATAAAACATTGCAGAATAGAATACAGTAAAAAAGAACAGAACAATAGAGAGAGAGAATAGAGAGAGAAAGAACAATAAAACGACAACTATTTTTTTTTTATTTTATATTTTTGTATGTGTTTTTTTTTTTTTTTTACACTTTTTTTTGTAACTGTAACTTTTATAACTGTAACCGGTTCCAGGTTCGGGTCTCTCAAAATGCGATGGCATCTTGGGAGACCCTGTGAAAGTGTGTCCTAGTCTGTGGAATGCTGTACCCTACGCTAATACTCAACTAGTGCATGGTAGCGTTCAAAATATTCACCAATGCAAAGACCAGGATTGTCAGGACAGGAGGGACAATAATAGCGGGTGTCACGTCTATATCCGCGCTTGCTGCAGACACGACATCTTTTTTGGGGGGGTTCGCTGGGTAGGGGTACTCGGGAGGACATAAAGAAAATGCCTCTCATGCAGCCGACTGCATTTGGTTGGGGATGTGAATGGGGGAAGTACGGGCGCCGCAGAAGCGGTGGGTTCCCAATTAGGATTGGCGAATGCAGCAGGAAGGGCATTATGGGCACGACGGGCCTGTGTTTGTCTTTTTGGTGGCAGCGGGACACTACTTGTGCTTGTCACCTCACCAGCTTGAACTGCACTTATGGGACTCGCCACGTCACCAAGTGTTACTGCAGTGCTGGTTTGACTACGACCGGGGTGTACTAGGCCGCTGGTGCTTGCCAGTTCACCAAAACGCTACCAAAAAAACTGTTAGCGATCGCAAGGATCAGGCCTGACTCTGCGAACGCTGCAGTTATGCGTTTAGTGTTTTGTAAGTGACAGTGATCGATCGATACTGCACTTGGGTGGGCTGGGCTGGGCCGGGCGGAGGGGCAAAACGCAGGTGCTAGCAGGTATCTGGGCTGATCCCGCTAACACTGCGTTTGTGGGAACCCTAAACTGCTGGGGACGCTAGTATAGATCTGATCGGATCAGATATTGATCCGTTCAGATACTATACCACTAAGGGAGGCGTATGCTGCGTGCGTGGGTGTTAGCGGTACTGGCGCTAACCTGACGCTGCCTGGGGCTGGTGCTTGCCAGTTCACCAAAACGCTACCAGAAAAACTGTTAGCGATCGCAGGGATCAGGCCTGACTCTGCGAACGCTGCAGTTATGTGTTTAGTGTTTTGTAAGTGTCAGTGATCGATCGATACTGCACTTGGGTGGGCTGGGCTGGGCCGGGCGGAGGGGCAAAACGCAGGTGCTAGCAGGTATCTGGGCTGATCCCTCTAACACTGCGTTTGTGGGAACCCTAAACTGCTGGGGACGCTAGTATAGATCTGATCAGATCAGATATTGATCCGATCAGATACTATACCACTAAGGGAGGTGTACGGTGCGTGCTTGGGTGTTAGCGGTACTGGCGCTAATCTGACGCTGCCTGGGGCTGGTGCTTGCCAGTTCACCAAAACGCTACCAAAAAAACTGTTAGCGATCGCAGGGATCAGGCCTGACTATGCGAACGCTGCAGTTATGCGTTTAGTGTTTTGTAAGTGACAGTGATCGATCGATACTGCACTTGGGTGGGCCGGGCAGAGGGGCAAAACGCAGGTGCTAGCGAGTATCTGGGCTGATCCCGCTAACACTGCGTTTTTGGGAACCCTAAACTGCTGGGGACACTAGTATAGATCTGATTGGATCAGATATTGATCCGTACAGATACTATACCACTAAGGGAGGCGTATGCTGCGTGCGTGGGTGTTAGCGGTACTGGCGCTAATCTGACGCTGCCTGGGGCGACGCATATCACCGCCGGGCGATCAGGGGGCTAAACCTTTATTCGGTAATAAACGGCGGGTGCCCTGACACTATAAAAAATAAACAAACTAACCAGCGTCACTCGTAACAGTTATACGGTGATCAGTGGTGAAAGGGTTAACTAGGGGGCAATCAAGGGGTTAAAACCTTTATTAGATAGTATATGGGGGTCCCTGTCGCTATAAAACGCTGACAGCGAACCTAAATATTTACGTCTCTAACTATCGTCACCAGCGACACTAATACAGCGATCAGAAAAATGATCGCTTAGCGACACTGGTGACAGGGGGTGATCAAGGGGTTAAAACTTTATTAGGGGGGGTTAGGGGGGTATCCTAGACCTAAAGGGGGCTACCACTCACTGCCCTAACACTGCAACTGTCACAAACTGACACTATGCAGTAATCAGAAAAAAAAAAAAAAAAAAAAAAAAAAAATACTGCTAATGTCAGTTTGTGACGGGGGGGGGGGGTGATTGGGGGGGGATCGGGGGGCGATCGGGGGGGGATCGGGGGTGTAAGGTATGCCTGGCATGTTCTACTGTGTGTGTTTGTGTGTTGTGCACTTACATGTCTTCTCTCCTCGGCGCTGGACGGAAACTGCCAGACCGAGGAGAGATGACATCACATCCTCTGCCTGTGTGAAACTATACACAGGCAGAGGAGGATTCCCATTGGCTGGGAGCGATCGCGAGGGGGGGGCCACGATCGGATGGTCTCCCCCTCGCCTCCCGACGCTCCCAGTCAGATGCCGACCGCCGATGGCACCGGGGGGGGGTCCGATCGGACCCCCCGCCCGCGGGAGGCAGATCACGTACAGGTACGTGATTCTGCCTGCCCGTGCCATTCTGCCGACGTATATATACGTTAGGCGGTCGGCAAGTGGTTAATTTTGGCTGGGGTTCCCCTTAATATCCATACCAGACCTGAAGGGCCTGGTATGGAATTTAGGGGGACCCCCCACATCATTTTTTTTTTAAATTTTGGTTCGGGCCATGCCGTTTTTATCAATGAACTTCTATGTGTATTGTCGGACCGGCAATGCAATAGCCGCGAGTAGTTTTAAATGACTTTTTTCCTTTGAAATGTCATTTTGCTGTCAGACTGTTCTAAACACAGGAAACATGCGCCCCTTTACAGGCATACTATAGACACCCCCAGGTATGAAATTTAAAGGGATATTACACTTTTATTGTTTCACTTTAAGCATTATTAAAATTACTGCTCCTGAAAAAACGGCCGTTTTTAAAACTTTTTTTTGCATTGATCCATGTTCCCTGGGGCAGGACCCAGGTCCCCAAACACTTTTTATGACAATAACTTGCATATAAGCCTTTAAAATTAGCACTTTTGATTATTCGTGTTCGTGTCCCGTAGACTTTAGCGGTGTTCGCGTGTTCGAACGAACTTTTTTCCTGTTCGCATGTTCTGGTGCAAACCAAACAGGGGGGTGTTCGGCTCTTCCCTAATGGTCACCCTTTTCTTCCACCTATACTCCTATATCCATAGTTAAATACAATCTACTCCACTTTGCCCATATATTTTCATATTTTTGCTCATTTCCCCTTTGATCATACATTATTCTCTCATGTGGTAGGACCTGATTTACTGCTCTCACCCAATGGCTAAGTGTCGGTGGTATTAGCTGGATCCATTTTTCCACTATCTGTTTTCGTGCCAAAAATAACACCTCTTGCAAAAATATCTTAGTGTATCTGGACTATCTCTCTCTTCTTGTAATAATCCCAGTAAACATACTTCAATTGTATCTGTAATGGGTCTATTTATAACTTTTTCGAGTTTACTAACAACTTGTTGCCGGTATCCCCTTATACTCCCACAGTACCACATTAGGTGGAGAAAATCTGCACCCTCCTGCCCTCATCGTGTACAGTTTGGTGCAGACATTCTCTTCATTTTATACAACTTATTTGGACCAAGGTAAGTCTGATGTATTATATTTAGCTGAATTATCCTATGATTCATTGCTGGGGATACTTTCTAATAGGAGGAGCAGATTTCATCCCACTCCTGATTGGTCATATCTGGAATGGCTACCTGCTATTTATCCCTTGCCCCCACAGATTCACCACATATTTTACTTTGTAATAGGTGTAAATATAGTTTAGATATTAATCCCTTTGGTCCCTGTGTTTTCAGGATCCCTATAAGGGGATATTTAGATATTTTAAATTCCTCCCCTCCAAACTGTGCCTGTAATACATGTCAGAGCTGCAAATACTTATAGAACTGTTTACTCGAGAGGTTATATTGTTTACATAAGTTCTCGTATGGTCGTATTGTATTTTTATCATATATGTGTCCAATTGTTGTTACCTTTTTCTGTTCCCAAAATTTACTATCCTCAAATGCCTCTAACTGTTCAAATGTTGGGTTATTCCACAAAGCAGTTTCTGGCGGGATATTAATAAATCCTGTCCGTTTTTTTGCCTCCTTCCATACTGACCTAGCCAGTATAAGAAGAGAAATTTTTGCTCCAACCCTCAAGTCAGTTGCTGAAAACACAGCCACGGCAGGACCTGATGTGGTGACGTCAGGTCCTAAAGCTCCACCCGACGCTGCGTTTCTCCGTATGAGGCATCGACTGGGAGAGTTTTTTTTTGCTCTGCTAAATGCTTTTATGATGTCAGCCGTCCATCATTTGGAAAAAAGGAATTTTATTAACCTGCTGAACTATGAAGCGCCTTCTTTCCTCTTTTTAATGTTTCACCATATACTACGAGTGATCCTATTTGGATAAAGTGTATAAGGAGAACACTGCAGCTTGTTACACCAGCATTATAGTGCTCAGAACTGCCTGATGAGGAGAGAATCTGGTCGGAAACCTGAATCGGCTGTCCCTGTCTGAATGATCTGACACACTTGAGCCCATAAAGATCTCTGTAATAGGGGTCCTACATATCTGGTAAGCAGCCTTTTTTTTACTATTGCTTGGCTTATGAAAATATATGATGAAGACAATATCCCCCATTTGACTGAAGGACTTGTTCACAGTGAAGTTTTACACTGGTGGGTGTCATCTAATAAGGACGCTATCAAGCCCCGTGATGGATTTTGCACGTAAGTGATTTTTAATTCACGTTTATTCATTCTTATTCACCTTTCACTAATTTCTTAATTCAGCCTGTAGCTAAGGTTGTTATTCAAATGTTGTTTTTTTCACTGGCTTTTTTATAAGTTTGTATGATATAGGTAGCGCACCTAATTCCATTTACACATCTTGCCAAAACCGTATGTTCAGGTTTTTTTTTGGGTTGTAGCACCTTTATTCATGTTATTATACATTTAAAATTTGTTCACATTTTTTTGGCACTAAATCATTTGGCACTTCATTTGTTTGTGGGTAGCATGGATTGTCCACGTTACATATAAGCCTATATGCTCAGTCCCTCCACCCAGCTTAATCCCTTTGTAGTTTTTAGATTGTCTAAATCTATTTGCCAGTGCTTCAATTGCAATGGCAAATAATTGGGGGGACAGTGGACATCCTTGCCTTATTCCCCTATATAGCCTTATTGGGGGGGATAATAATCCATTTATCAATAAATTTGAGCATGGTTGTTTGTACAATATTCTTATCCATTTTCGGAATCTCTACCCGAATACACTTCTTTTCAATGATACCTGCAAGAACTCCCACTCTATAGAGTCAAATGCCTTGACATTAAATTGTTTGAGGTAAATTTCCCTGGCATAAACGCTGTTTGGTTGCCACTTACAATAGACAAAATTACTCCATTAAGCCTTCTAGCCAATATTCTTGTCAGCAATTTATAATCTATATTTAATAGTGAGATTGGTCTATACGACGCACAATCACTTCTGTCTTTATCTGGTTTTGGTATTAATACCACTGTTGCCTCATACATAGAAGGGGACATCTCTCCCCACAGAAAAATCTCCCTAAACATCCTAGTCAAGACTAGTGCTATGATCTCCATGTAACGCTGATACACCTCCAACGGTATACGGTCCGGTCCTGGGGACTTACCCATTTCCAAGGAAAGTATAGCCTCTCGTACTTCCTTCTCCTCTATCTCTTTCTCCATTATCTCATTTTGTTCCTCTGTTAATTTAAGAAATTCTAAATCCTCCAGGTATTTCTATATCTCTTCTACTGTGCATATCAGCGTTGATGTGTACATGTTAACGTAATATTTATGAAAACTCGTGAGTATGTCATCTATTGCACTAGACTACAACTTCCCCTTTCTCGTTTCTCACCTTTGATATCGCTAGTGATGATGATTGTTGTTTTATCAAGACATTCAGCATCTTATTAGCCTTGCTCAAAATTTTTTTTTTTTTTTAAAAAGAACCTATTATGCCGCGTACAGACAATTGGAATTTCCGACAACAAATGTTCGATGCAAGCTTGTTGTCGGTAATTCCGACCGTGTGTAGGCACCATCGGACATTTCCGACAAACAAAATTTGAGAGCTGGTTCTCAAATTTTCTGACAATAAAATCTGTTGTTTCGAGCGTGTGTAGACAATTCCGACGCACAAAATTCCAAGCATGCTCTGAATCAAGTACGAGACGGAAGCGCTCGGTCTGGTAAAAGTAGTGTTCATAATGGAGATAGCACATTCGTCACGCTGCAAAGTTTTTCATATTTTAATGCAGTGCATGTTCTTCTTCTTTATAATGCTAGAATAATGAAGTTGTTTTGCTGCTGATATTCACACAGAGTTCTGACAAACTGATTTCTTTACTATTTCTTGTGATCTCATGAATAATCTTTTTTTTTTTTTTTTTTTGCCAGATCTCCAGAATAATGTTTTTTGTTTTTTTTATAGTGATCTACTTTTTAAATTTTTTTTTTATCAAGATCTCCTGATTTTTTTTTTTATAGTGATCTCCATAATATTTTTTCTTGT
Organism: Aquarana catesbeiana; assembly: GCF_042186555.1. NCBI lineage: Eukaryota > Metazoa > Chordata > Amphibia > Anura > Ranidae > Aquarana > Aquarana catesbeiana. The sequence continues at coordinate 332,785,772 of NC_133329.1, read as the reverse complement.
TTTGTGTGTCAAGTTACCACAACACCATTATTATCTTGTATTTTTTAACCTCAAAGAGATTGGTTGGTGTTGGTGTCCCTTGTTAATTTGACATTGTCTTTTTAACCAGTTGCCGACTGCTGCATGACGATGTATGTCGGCAGAATGGCACGGGCAGGCAAAAGGGCTTACAGGTACGCCCTTGCCTGCCCGCGGGTGGGGGGTCGGATCGGACCCCCCCCCCCGGTGCCAGCGGCGGTCGGATTCAGGTCAGGGTCGATCAAAGGTGAGGGGGAGGCCACTCATTCATGGCTCCCCCTCGCGATTGCTCCTGAAGTGAAGCGGAGGAAGTGATGTCACTCTCCTCGAGCTGGTCTTTTCGTTCCGGCGCCGAGGAGAAAAGACGTCCAAGTAAGTTTGCACCAACACTACACTAACAGTAGAACACGCAGGCACACTTGTCACCCCCCTGTCACCCCCCAGTCACCCCCTGATCACCCCCCTGTACCCCCTGTCACACTGACACCAATAGCAGTTTTTTTTTCTGATTATTGCATTGGTGTCAGTTTGTGACAGTTATAAGTGTTAGGGCAGTTAGGTTAGCCCCCTTTAGGTCTAGGGTACCTCCCTTTAGGTCTAGGGTACCCCCCTAACCCCCCTAATAAAGTTTTAACCCCGTGATCACCCCCCATCGCCAGTGTCACTAAGCGATCGTTTCTCTGATCGCTGTATTAGTGACACAGGTGACGCTAGTTAGGGAGGTAAGTATATAGGTTCGGGTTTGCCGTCAGTGTTTTATAGCGACAGGGACCCCCATATACTACCTACTAAAGGTTTTAACCCCTTGATTGCCCCCTAGTTAACCCTTTCACCAGTGATCACCATATAATTGTTACGGGTGACGCTGGTTAGTTGGTTTGTTTATTATAGTTTATTATAGTTTTAGGGCACCCGCCGTTTATTACCTTATAAAGGTTTAACCCCCTAATTGCCCGGCGGTGATATAAGTTACGTTTTTAGGGTCAGATAAGGTCTGCGTCGCCCCAGGCAGCGTCAGGTTAGGGCCAGTACCGCTAACACCCACGCACGCAGCATACACCTCCCTTAGTGCTATAGTATCTGAACGGATCGACATCTGATCCGATCAGATCTATACTCCCCAGCAGTTTAGGGTCCCCCAAAAAAACGCAGTGTTAGCGGGATCAGCCCAGATACCTGCTAGCACCTGCGTTTTGCCCCTCGGCCCAGCCCAGCCCAGCCCACCCAAGTGCAGTATCGATCGATAACTGTCACAAAACACTAAGCACTTATAACTGCAGCGCTCGCAGAGTCAGGCCTGATCCCTGCGATCGCTAACAGTTTTTTGGTAGCGTTTTGAATCAGTCGCTGACAGTCAGGAGCTTTTTTGCCTGTGAGTCTCACTAGTGTACCCCTAAATTTAGAGCCCAAAATGGCAAATCGAAGGTACACTAGTGAAGAGGCCTACAGGTTTCTGAGCATGACAGATAGTGAAGAGGAAGTCACTCATCTGTCAAGTTCAGGCTCAGAATACGATCCTGTAGAGGACAGCGGCTCCATGACAGATAGCTCTGACGATGGAGTTGCGGTCCCTGCTAGGGTCAGGTGTACCAGACCCCGAACTTCTTCTTCTGTCCTTGAAGTGCAAGAACCGCAGGTCCCTCATATGGAGCAGAGAAGTACTAGCGCCGCTATTCCTTCTGGTGAACTGGCAAGCACCAGCGGCCTAGTACACCCTGGTCGTACATCCAGCACTGCAGTATCACGTGGTGACATGGCGAGTCCCATAAGTGCAGTTCAAGCTGGTGAGGTGGCAAGCACTAGTAGGGTCCCGCTGCCTCCAAGAAGACAAACACAGGCCCGTCGTGCCCATAGTGCCCTTCCTGCTGCATTCGCCAATCCGAATTGGGTACCCACCACTTCTGCAGCACCCGTATTGCCCCCATTCACTGGCCAACCCGGAATTCAGGTGGAAACAGTTGACTTTATGCCACTGGATTTTTAGTCACTGTTTTTCACCGAAGATCTCTATAGATCTATTGTGGACCAAAGCAATTTATACGCTGGTCAACACATCGCCACTAATCCCCAGTCCTCCCTTGCCAGAGATTGGAGACCAATTACGGTCTCCGAATTTAAGATCTTTCTGGGCCTTTCCCACAACATGGGCATAACCAAAAAGAGTGAGTTGCGGTCATATTGGTCCACTGACCCAATTCACCATATGCCCTTGTTCTCTGCTTCCATGGCCAGGGCACGATACGAGCAGATTTTGCGGTTCATGCACTTCAACGACAATGAACTCTGTCGTCCTCGTGGAGACCCTGAATACGATCGGCTCTACAAAATTCGGCCCCTCGTAAACCACTTCAACCAACGTTTTGCAGACTTGTTTACTCCCCATCAAGTTGTCTGCGTTGATGAGTCCCTGATTACATTTTCTGGCCGCTTGTCATTCAAACAGTACCTTCCCAGCAAGCGTGCCAGATACGGGGTCAAGATGTATAAGCTCTGTGACAGGGCCACAGGCTATACATGTAGTTTTATGGTTTACGAGGGCAAAAATAGTCACGTAGAGCCGACAAACTGCCCTGACTACATAGGAAGCGCTGGCAAGATAGTGTGGGACTTGGTGTCACCCTTATTCGGAAAGGGGTACCACTTGTACGTGGACAATTATTACACGAGCGTGCCACTTTTTAGTCACCTTTTTGATCATCAAATTGGAGCATATGGCACCGTGCGACCTAATCGCCGGGGCTTTCCTCAGAGGCTTGTAGATTCCCGTCTTAGGCTGGGGGAGAGAGCCTGCTTGCAGTGTAATAATTTGCTCGCTATGAAGTGGAGGGACAATAAGAATGTTTTCGTTCTTACCTCCCTTCATGCAGACACGATGGTCCAAATTACTACGGCGACTGGTGTTGTGGAAAAACCCCTCTGTGTCCACGAATATAACCAAAATATGGGAGGGGTGGACCTCAACGACCAGTTGTTGGCGTCATACCTAATTGCCGTAAGGCCAGACGCTGGTACAAAAAAGTGTCTGCATACTTATTTCAATTGGCTTTGCTGAACGCTCATGTGCTATACAGAGCTTCAGGACGGACTGGATCCTTCCTTAAATTCCAGGAAGAGATCGTCAGAGCCCTTCTGTTTCCAGACGGTGCTCCACCTCACCTTCCCCAACCAAATGCAGTAGGCCGGCTGCATGAGAGGCACTTTCCTTATGTCCTCCAGAGTACCCCTACCCAACGAGCCCCCCCAAAGAAAATGTGTCTGCAGAAAGCACAGATTTAGGCATGACACCCGGTATTATTGTCCCTCCTGTCCTGGCAATCCTGGTCTTTGCATTGGTGAATGTCTTGAACGCTACCATACACTAGTTGAGTTTTAGCATAGGGTACAGCACTGCACAGACTAGGACACACTTTCACAGGGTCTCCCAAGATGCCATCGTATTTTGAGAGACCCAAACCTCGAACCGTTACAGTTTTAAAAGTTACAGTTATAATGTAAAAAAATAAAAAATACACAAAAAAAATATAAAATAAAAAAAACAAAAATAGTTGTCGTTTTATTGTTCTCTCTCTCTCTATTTTCTCTCTATTGTTCTGCTCTTTTTTACTGTATTCTATTCTGCAATGTTTTATTGTTATGTTTTATCATGTTTGCTTTTCAGGTATGTAAATTTTTTATAGTTTACTGTGTTTTAACCATTTTTTTGTTTTCAGGTACGCCATTCAGCTGCAGAGCGGATTTATTTATCTTGACAGCAACAGCGTTTGCTCCCACGATACATAAAGCCGTGACTCCAGCGCTGTCGGAGGTGATTTCACCACCACAGTTACATACTTCAGCATATATGCCGAAGCGTGGGGGCAGCAGTGGGTGGAGGAGCGATTTGCTCCTGCCTTTTGTGGGAGGATGCCCCCATGCTTCGGCATATATATATTTTAGGTAGGCACAGGTTGCGTTAAATGTTTTATTTTTTACTATGTTTTTTTTTGTATTTGCTTTGCAGGTATGGTAAGTATTACTGTTATACTGTAATGTTACTTTGTTTTTTGTTAACCATCATTTGCTTAGCAGGTACGCCATTCAGTTGCAGCACGGATTTATTTATCTTGACAGCAACAGCGTTTGCTCCCACGATACATAAAGCTGTGACTCCAGCGCTGTCGGGGGTGATTTCACCACCACAGTTACATACTTCAGCATATATGCTGAAGCGTGGGGGCAGCAGTGGGTGGAGGAGGGATTTGCTCCTGCCTTTTGCGGGAGGATGCCCCCATGCTTCGGCATATATAAACGGTGCATGTATGCCCATCATTAGACGTGGGTGGATGAAGGGAGGTATTCTAATGGTGGGCATACCCACCGATCAATATCTTTTTTTCGTTCAGCCCACAGGCTGCATGAAAAAAAAGTTTACAATATATGCCCAACAAGGACCAGTAGCGTACTGGTATGTTGCTGGACTTTGAGTGGTTATACCAGAATGATGCCTGCAGGTTTATGTATCATTTTGGTATCATTCTTTTCAGCCAGCTTTTACTTTCATGTAAAAGCAATCCTAGCGGCTAATTAGCCTCTAGACTGCTTTTACAAGCAGTGGGAGGGAATGACTCCCCCCCCACCGTCTTCCATGTTTTTCTCTGGCTCTCCTGTCCCAACAGGGAACCTGAGAATGCAGCCGGTGATTCAGCCATCTGGCCATACAGCTGGTCAGAGACCAGAATGGCTCCAAACATCTCTATGGCCTAAGAAACCGGAAGCTACGAGCATTTCATGACTTAGATTTTGCCGGATGTAAACAGCGCCATTGGGAAATTGGGAAAGCATTTTATCACACCGATCTTGGCTTAGTCAGATGCTTTGAGGGCAGAGGAGAGATCTAGGGTCTAATAGACCCCAATTTTTTCAAAAAAGAGTACCTGTCACTACCTATTGCTATCATAGGGGATATTTACGTTCCCTTAGATAACAATAAAAATGATTTAAAAAAAATAAAAATGAAAGGAACAGTTTAAAAATAAGATAAAAAAGAAAAAAAAAAAAGGAAAAAAAAAAAAAAAAAAAAAAAAAAGCACCCCTGTCCCCCCCTGCTCTCGCGCAAAGGCGAATGCAAGCGTCGGTCTGGCGTCAAATGTAAACAGCAATTGCACCATGCATGTGAGGTATCACCACGAAGGTCAGATCGAGGGCAGTAATTTTAGCAGTAGACCTCCTCTGTAAATCTAAAGTGGTAACCTATAAAGGCTTTTAAAGGCTTTTAAAAATGTATTTAGTTTGTCGCCACTGCACGTTTGTGCGCAATTTTAAAGCATGTCATGTTTGGTATCCATGTACTCGGCCTAACATCATCTTTTTTATTTCATCAAACATTTGGGCAATATAGTGTGTTTTAGTGCATTAAAATTTAAAAAAGTGTGTTTTTTCCCCAAAAAATGCGCTTGAAAAATCGCTGCGCAAATACTGTGTGAAAAAAAAAATGAAACACCCACCATTTTAATCTGTAGGGCATTTGCTTTAAAAAAATATATAATGTTTGGGGGTTCAAAGTAATTTTCTTGCAAAAAAAAAATAATTTTTTCATGTAAACAAAAAGTGTCAGAAAGGGCTTTGTCTTCAAGTGGTTAGAAGAGTGGGTGATGTGTGACATAAGCTTCTAAATGTTGTGCATAAAATGCCAGGACAGTTCAACCCCCCCCCAAATGACCCCATTTTGGAAAGTAGGCACCCCAAGCTATTTGCTGAGAGGCATGTTGAGTCCATGGAATAATTTATATTGTGACACAAGTTGCGGGAAAAAGACACATTTTTTTATATTTTTTTTTTTTTTGCACAAAGTTGTCACTAAATGATATATTGCTCAAACATGCCATGGGAATATGTGAAATTACACCCCAAAATACATTCTGTTGCTTCTCCTGAGTACGGGGATACTACATGTTTAGGACTTTTTGGGAGCCTAGCCGCGTACGGGACCCCAAAAAGCAAGCACCGCCTTCAGGCTTTCTAAGAGCGTAAATTTTTGATTTCACTTTTCACTGCCTATCACAGTTTCGGAGGCCATGGAATGCCCAGATGGCAACCCCCCCCAAATAACCCCATTTTGGAAAATAGGCACCCCAAGCTATTTGCTGAGAGGTATAGTGAGTATTTTGCAGACCTCACTTTTTGTCACAAACTTTTGAAAATTGAAAAAAGGAAAAAAAAAAATTTTTCTTGTCTTTCTTCATTTTCAAAAACAAATGAGACCTGCAAAATACTCACCATGCCTCTCAGCAAATAGCTTGGGGTGTCTACTTTCCAAAATGGGGTCATTTTGGGGGGGTTTTGTGCTATCTTGGCATTTTATGGCCTTCGAAACTGTGATAGGTAGTGAGGAGTAAAACCAAAAATTTACGCCCTTAGAAATCCTGAAGGCGGTGATTGGATTTCGGTGCCCCGTATGAAGCTAGGCTCCCAAAAATCCCACAGATGTGGTATCCCCGTACTCAGGAGAAGCAGCAGAATGTATTTTGGGGTGTAATTCCACATATGCCCATGGCATGTTTGAGCAATATATCATTTAGTGACAACTTTGTGCAAAAAAAAAAAAAAATTGTCACTTTCCCGCAACTTGTGTCAAAATATAAAATATTCCATGGACTCAACATTGCCTCTCAGCAAATAGCCTGGGGTGTATACTTTCCAAAATGGGGTCATTTGGGGGGGTTTTGTGCCATCTGGGCATTTTATGGCCTTCAAAACTGTGATAGGTAGTGAGGAGTAAATTCAAAACTTTACGCCCTTAAAAATCCTGAAGGCAGTGCTTTGTTTTCGGGGCCCCGTATGCGGCTAGGCTCCCAAAAAGTCCCACACATGTGGTATCCCCATACTCAGGAGAAGCAGCTAAATGTATTTTGGGGTGCAATTCCACATATGTCCATGGCCTGTATGAGCAATATATAATTTAGTGACAACTTTGTGCAAAAAAAAAAAAAAATTGTCACTTTCCCGCAACTTGTGTCAAAAAATAAAATATTCCATGGACTCAACATGCCTCTCAGCAAATAGCTTGGGGTGTCTACTTTCCAAAATGTGGTCATTTGGGGGGGGGGGGTTGTGCCATCTGGGCATTTTATGGCCTTCAAAACTGTGATAGGTAGTGAGGAGTGAAATCAAAAATTTACGCCCTTAGAAATCCTGAAGGCGGTGCTTGGTTTTCGGGGCCCTGTACGCGGCTAGGCTCCCAAAAAAGTCCCACACATGTGGTATCCCCATACTCAGGAGAAGCAGCTGAATGTAATTTGGGGTGCAATTCCACATATGCCCATGGTCTGTGTGAGCAATATATCATTTAGTGACAACTTTTTGTACATTTTTTTTTTTTTTTTTTGTCATTATTCAATCACTTGGGACAAAAAAAATAAATATTCAATGGGCTCCACATGCCTCTCAGCAATTTCCTTGGGGTGTCTACTTTCCAAAATGGGGTAATTTGGGGGGGGTTGTACTGCCCTGCCATTTTAGCACCTCAAGAAATGACATAGGCAGTCATAAACTTAAAGCTGTGTAAATTCCAGAAAATGTACCCTAGTTTGTAGACGCTATAACTTTTGCGCAAACCAATAAATATATGCTTATTGACTTTTTTTTTTACCAAAGACATGTGGCCGAATACATTTTGGCCTAAATGTATGACTAAAATTGAGTTTATTGGATTTTTTTTATAACAAACAGTAGAAAATATCATTTTTTTTCAAAATTTTCGGTCTTTTTCCGTTTATAGCGCAAAAAATAAAAACGGCAGAGATGATCAAATACCATCAAAAGAAAGCTCTATTTGTAAGAAGAAAAGGACACAAATTTCGTTTGGGTACAGCATTGCATGACCGCGCAATCAGCAGTTAAAGTGACACAGTGCCAAATTGTAAAAAGTGCTCTGGTCAGGAAGGGGGTAAATCCTTCCGGGGCTGAAGTGGTTAAAATGTACCTGCCTACTCACAAACAAACTGTCCTTTTTGAACTAAAACATATAGCCAAGTATTTGTGAAAATAAATTAGGCATTTATTAGGGGTCATAACAAAATAAAGAGGAAGGCAACGCTGGATAAACTGGTGAAATTGGCAAAACCTTTGTACCCCAGGGCAGACTTCAATTATTTGACAGGCAAAATTGGTAGCATGAGGAGTCCATTTAGTAAGAGCACAATATGATCCAGGACTCCGAGAGATCGGGAGCAGCAGCAGATGACATGTATGTCCTGAGGCTGTGGTCTTACAACAGCCTGCGTCTTTTGTCAGACCAGACTGAACCCAGGCCATCACTCTCTTGTCTTCTTTCCATGCTTGCTTCCACGCTTGCTTCCGGGCTGTGGCTCTGGCATTGGAGTTGTGGCAGGAAGTGGAGGAGATGGAGGAGGAGGAGGATGGTCCAACTCACACAGGTGGGTTTTGCTTGTGAGTTCACCCCTCAACCCCTTATTTAGGGCCAGATAGATCACTTCCTCACAAAAGAGGTGTTAACTCACCTCCATTTCCTTCATTTTGCTGGCTACCATGCAGGCATAGGCCTCTTGAAGACTGGTGGTGGTTCTGAGGGCCGCAGCCGGGTGGGGGCCATCTTACCCTCACTCATTCCATGCACAGCTAACAACAGGACGCTAACGCCTCCGCCGCTCCCGACGGCTCCGGTAAGCGGTGGAGGGCACCAGATTGCGGTGGGTGGAGGGGGCCCTCTCCCGCCACTGATAAAAGCAGGTGGCAAGCCCAAGCCACCACTCTGGAGCTGTCCATAGAACTCGGTCTGGGTGATGACTCCACCATCTGACATCTGGTCATTATTCCCCACGTCCACATAGAGAAACTCGTATGTCGCCAACACCACCGCCAACATCACAATACTATTAAACCCCTTGTAATTATAATAGTATGACCCCGAGTTGGGGGGTGGCAGAATGTGGACGTGTTTTCCATCAATTGCCCCTCCGCAGTTGTGAAAGTCCCACCGCTGGGCAAATTGGGAAGCCACAGTCTGCCATTCCTGTGGCGTTGAAGGAAACTGTGGAGTCAAAGAAGAAAAGTACTTTTGCACATAACATTGCAAGCAGATTAGACACAAATATTATTGGCCAACATAGGTATAAAATATTTATTTTAAGAAATATTTAAAGACAAAAATATAAGGTCCACTTATCAGATTCCTCACCCCCTCTGATGGCCCATTTAAAAGTTTTAGGGGGGAGATGTTTTGGACAGGTAACCCTCTCCACTTCGTTGAGAGCTGAATGCATAAATAAAGTGTGTTACTTTGGCCAGCCCCTCCTTACTTACACTATTGGCAGCCCACTGGACAGGTAAGAAGTGTCATAACACAAAAATATGAATACACACTGTCCAAATTGAAGTACATTTTTACATTCTGCAATTACCTATCAAGATAATAGGAGAACAAAACTTTAAACAGTTCCATTTGAAAGTATTCAGGCAGGACCTTCCACTACATGCTTTGGTGAATTCATACATAAATATGAATACAAAAGAGGTAGGTATAGTGTGCATGGGTTTGGCAAAGTCAGCAGATAGTGTATTGGTATCGATTGACTTAGCAGTTGGGGGGGAGGGAGGGTTCCAAATGAGTTTTGACCCCCCCCCCCCCAAAAAAAGCCTCTTGCAGTCTGCCTGAATTTAAGGACAAAAATAACATTTGTACACATTTTAGGGGATGTTCAGGGTAAAGCACTACAATGGAGCTGATAAAATACATTGTTAAGTGACTAGGCTAGGTGTGTATGGGCCCAGGATAGCATGCTGGGGAGGTTAGTGAAGGCAAATATGCATGAAGGACAAAAAAGGAAACGTCAAGCATGCATGAGAACAAAGGGGACATTCACAGCATATTACAATCATGGTAATTATGGAATGATGAAAGAAATACAATACATTAGCAAACAATAAATACATAGAATGTGATGTTAAATGAGAAAACTTACCCTAATACAGTCCTTCTGCAGGACCTGTATGATGGCAGAACAGGTCTCTGGAATACTGATCCCCAGAGCCTGGGGGAGATGCCTGTCGAGAACTTGATGTCCTGCAGACTTCTCCCTGTTGCCAAGTACTGCAAGGTGGCGACGAGCCTCTGCTCGTGAGTGATGGCTTGCCGCATGCAGGTGTCCTGCTTCGTAAAATAAGGGGACAGCAAAGCCAACAAACAGTGAAAAACGGGGTCCATCATCCGGAAATAATTCCTGAAATCATCAGGATTATTCTCCTGGATCTCCCGCAAAAAAGGCATGTGAGAGAATTGGTCATGCTGGAGCAACCAATTATTCGTCCGTGAACTCCTCCCTGCCCTGTTCATGGACTGGACTTGGGTCAAAGTAAGAACCCCAACACCAAGCCCCAGCATAGTATGAACTCTATGACGAATATGTAACCGCAACATGGCTTCAAAACGGTCGGCTGGTCAGAACGAACTAACAGAACGCACTGAAAATCAAAAAGAACCTGAGAAGAACGAGCTGAAAATCCGAAACAAGCAGACAAGAATGCACTGAGAATCAAATACGTACTAGAAATAGCATGCACTGAAAATCAGATGAGAACTGACTACACACACTGAAAACCAGATACAAACCCACAAGCACAAACTGATGAGCAGTAACGATTGGAAAACACGAGGCAGAAAAGTGTGAATCGTCTCTCACCAAACTTCTACTAACACGCCCAAAGGGTGGCGCACTGGCTATTGAACTTCCCTTTTCTAGTCCTGTTGTACGTGTTGTATGTCAGCGGCCTCTAGCTGATTGGAATTTCTGAAAACATTTGTGCGACCGTTTGTATGCATGACAAGTTTCAGCCAACATCCGTCGGAAATAAATCCACGGTTTGGTTGTCGGAAATTCCAATCGTCTGTACGCGGCATTACTCTTAGCATTAACTATTGATTCCTATACTGACACATTAATCCTTCCCATCTTTTTTGTTTTTTATTTGAGGGATCTTTTATAAAATCTCGGTCTGCCTGTGCACATAGTTCTACTAATTCCTCTTCTTCCTGTCTATTGGTACGTTTTATATATGATATTGTGGATTTCAATGCCCCCCTTAAATATGCCTTAAAGGTGTCCCAAAATATACCATCCATTTTTCTATCCCCATGGGCTTCCAGAAATATTTCCATCCCATTGACTTTAACAGTGTTCGCACAAATTTTTTGTCTGTTCGTATGTTCTGCTGCGAACCGAACTGGGTGGTGTTCGGCTAATCCTTAATGATAACACATAAACATTTCTTTCACTCATGGTTAGAGTTTGGCTGAAGCCATTTATTATCAATCAACTGTGTTTACTCTTTTTTAATCATAATAGCAACAGAAACTAAACAAATGACCCTGATCAAAAGTTTACATACCCTGGTGATTTTGGCCTGCTAACATGCACACAAGTTGACACAAAGGGGTTTGGCTATTAAAGGTAACCATTCTCACATGTGATCTGTTTGCTTGTAATTAGTGTGTGTGTATAAAAGGTCAATGCATTTCTGGACTCCTGACAGACTCTTGCATCTTTCATCATGTGTTGCACTGACGTTTCTGGACTCTGAGTCATGGGGAAAGCAAAAGAATTGCCAAAGGATCTGCGGGAAAAGGTGGTTGAACTGTATAAAACAGGAAAGGGATATAAAAAGATATCCAAGTGTAGCACTTACCCCCGAAGGAGCTGCTGATTGTGATTGGGCTTACCATTACCTCGTGTCCATCACAGGGGTCACAATGGTGAAGAGGGAAAAAGAGTATTAAACGATGTCTGCACCAAACACTTAGTTTCTTTTGTTGAAATTCTTTTATTCTTTGAATAAAAAAGAACAGGGATGGAGGATTAAGGGAGATTCGGGTACCTTAGATTGCAGGTCAGGGTATTTCTACTTACCCAGAGGACTAACGGTCTCCTCAACTGGATATAGCAATCACCAGATAGGTCTCTCTCACTGACCTAGCAGCCAGGTGCAATGCTTGAACACAGTCTCTGCCACAGACTTGATGAAAAAACAGAATATCGTTACGTACACAATCCTCTGCCACAGGGTGGTGTAACCAAACTTTGATTAGATTTTAAGTTTAGCTGCACAGTACCAGATTCTTTCAGCTGACCTGGCGATACTGTGAGTTAGATGATCCAGGTTGCATCCCCGATTGGGTTTCCAGGCTCCTCCTGAGATACCAGCATACTTGGCTCAGTCACCTCTAGAGAAGTCCTCCACTGATCTCCTCCAATTGATCGGCTTCTCCCCACAGGCAAGACAGCACAGGACCAACCTATGGATCAGTAGGCCCCAGAACTCCTGGGCCTACTTCTGTAGTAACAAAGCCTCGGGCCAGCCAGCCCCAAGACAGCAGAGCTGCCACAGCACACCCTGGGCCAGGAGGGCCTCCAGGTCGGGAACAACGAACCCCGGCCAATTGGCACCTGTACCTTAAGTACCCTTACCCAGAATGCACGACGAGTGAACCACTCCCACCGGGTTATTTCTGAGTAAAAGGGCTACCCAATACATCCAGCCTGCTGCATTTCCAACACTTATCGGTGGCCACAGTGACACCCACCGCCAAGTGGAAATTGACACAACCCAGCTAAACTGGTACAAATGCCAGGAAATTTACCATAATTAGTCTGAGCTAAACTACAGCTTCAAACAACTTAAATTTACATAAATAGCACCTGCCCATCAGGAGCAGGGCGCTACACAAGGAATTGAGAAAGACAATCAACAGTGTTCAAACTCTAATCAAGAAGCAGAAAATGAGGGGTTCTGTTGAAACCAAACCACGGTCAGGTAGACCAACTAAAATTTCAGCCACAACTGCCAGGAAAATTGTGCGGGTTGCAAAGAAAACCCCACAAATAACTTCAGGTGAAATACAGGACTCTCTGGAAACATGTGGCGTGGCTATTTCAAAATGCACAATAAGGAGGCACTTGAAGAAAGATGGGCTGCATGGTCGAGTCGCCAGAAGAAAGCCATTACTGCACAAATGCCACAAAGCATCCCACTTACAATACACCAAACAGCACAGAGACAAGCCTCAAACCTTCTGGAACAAAGTTATTTGGAGTGATGAGACCAAAATTAAGCTTTTGGCCACAACCATAAACGCTATATTTGGAGAGAAGTCAACAAGGTCTATGATGAAAGGTACGGAGGTGGATCACTTATGTTTTGGGGATGTGTGAGCTACAAAGGCACAGGAAATTAGGTCAAAATTGTTGGCAAGATGAATGCAGTATGTTATCAAAAATACTGGAGGAACATGTGCATTCATCAGCCAGGAAGCTGCACATGGAACATACTTGGACATTTCAACATGACAGTGATCCAAAACACAAGGCCAAGTCGACCTGTCATTGGCTACAGCAGAATAAAGTCAAGGTTCTGGAGTGGCCATCTCAGCCTCTTGACCTCAATATCCACTCTGAGGAGATCTCAAATGTGCAGTTCATGCAAGACAGCCCAAAAATTTACAGGAACTGGTGGCTTTTTTCCAAGAGGAATGGGCAGTGTTACCATCTGAGAAGACCCAAATACCACAAAAGACTTCAAGCTGTCATTGATGTTAAAGGTGACAATACACGGTATTAAGAACTGGGGTATGTAAACTTTTGATCAGGGTCATTTGGGTAGTTTCTGTTGCCATTATGATTTAAAAAGAGTAAACACAGTTGATTAATAATAAATGGCTTCAGCCAAACACTAACCATGAGTGAAAGAAAAGTTTCTGTGTTATCATTCATATTCTCTGAAAAATGGCCAAGAAATCATAAATTCTGCCAGGGTATGTAAACTTATGAGCACAACTGTAAATGGGGAGCAGGTGTGTTAAATTTGGTGTTATCGCTCTCACATACTGGTCACTGGAAGTTCAATATGGCACCCCATGGCAAAGAACTCTCTGAGGATCTAAAAAAAGAATTGTTGCTCTACAAAAAGATGGCCTAGGCCAGTGATGGCGAACCTTGGCACCGCAGATGTTTTGGAACTACACTGCAGAGTGCACCAGCATTAGGGATGAGCTTCGTGTTCGAGTCGAACCCATGTTCGACTCGAACATCGGCTGTTCGGTCGTTCGCCGATTTCCGAATGTTATGGGCCGTTCGCGCCAAATTTGTGTGGCGCGTCATGGCCCATAATTCACTGCGGAATCGCAGTGCATTGCTGGCTGATGATTGGCCAAGCATGCACTATGACCCGCATGCTTGGCCAATCACAGCGCCGTCTGATCAGAGAGCCGTAATTGGCCAAAGCCAAGGAGGCTTTGGCCAATTATGGCTCAGGGGATTTAGTACATGCCCCACACTATATAAGGCCGCCTACACGGTGGCCCTGTGTAGTGTGTGTTTTCCGATGTTGAAAGAGATAGACAGAGAGACCGTGTCATTTGATTTGAGTTAGATAGATTAGGCAGAACAGTCAGTCAGTTAGCTGCATTTACAGTGTATTGTGTATATATATATGCATCCCAGGTGTTGCATATATATATATATATACACTGTATTCAGTTTAGCTAGATCCGTTTCTGTTATCTTCCTACTGACAGGCAGGCTTGTCTTGTTACAGTAGTTACAGCTACCTGAAGAAAATTGCTGGTGTTCTTTTGATCCTATTAGTACCACAGTCAGGCAGCTAGACTATTTACAGTTAGTGCAGTGCGTCCTGCTCACAGTGTTCAGCTAAAACTACAAGTTAGTGGGGTGCGTCCTGCTCACAGTGTTCAGCTAGACCTACAAGTTAGTGGGGTGCGTCCTGCTCACAGTGTTCAGCTAAAACTACAAGTTAGTGCTGTGCGTCCTGCTCACAGTGTTCAGCTAAACCTACAAGTTAGTGTAGTGAGACCTCTGCACAGTGTTCATCTAAAGCTACAAGTTAGTGCAGTGCATCCTGCTCACAGTGTTCAGCTAGATCCGTTCCTGTTATCTTCTTACTGACAGGCAGGCTTGTCTTGTTACAGTATTTACAGCTACCTGAAGAAAATTGCTGGTGTTCTTTTGATCCTATTAGTACCACAGTCAGGCAGCTAGACTATTTACAGTTAGTGCAGTGCGTCCTGCTCACAGTGTTCAGCTAGATCCGTTCCTGTTATCTTCTTACTGACAGGCAGGCTTGTCTTGTTACAGTATATACAGCTACCTGAAGAAAATT
This sequence comes from Aquarana catesbeiana, assembly GCF_042186555.1. NCBI lineage: Eukaryota > Metazoa > Chordata > Amphibia > Anura > Ranidae > Aquarana > Aquarana catesbeiana. The sequence goes on along the minus strand of NC_133329.1, from coordinate 332,770,589 downwards.
ACTGGTGTTCTTTTGATCCTATTAGTACCACAGTCAGGCAGCTAGACTATTTACAGTTAGTGCAGTGCGTCCTGCTCACAGTGTTCAGCTAGATCCGTTCCTGTTATCTTCTTACTGACAGGCAGGCTTGTCTTGTTACAGTATATACAGCTACCTGAAGAAAATTGCTGGTGTTCTTTTGATCCTATTAGTACCACAGTCAGGCAGCTAGACTATTTACAGTTAGTGCAGTGCGTCCTGCTCACAGTGTTCAGCTAAAACTACAAGTTAGAGGGGTGCGTCCTGCTCACAGTGTTCAGCTAAACCTACAAGTTAGTGGGGTGCGTCCTGCTCACAGTGTTCAGCTAGATCTGTTCCTGTTATCTTCTTACTGACAGGCAGGCTTGGCTTGTTACAGTATTTACAGCTACCTGAAGAAAATTGCTGGTGTTCTTTTGATCCTATTAGTACCACAGTCAGGCAGCTAGACTATTTACAGTTAGTGCAGTGCATCCTGCTCACAGTGTTCAGCTAAAACTACAAGTTAGTGGGGTGCGTCCTGCTCACAGTGTTCAGCTAAACCTACAAGTTAGTGGGGTGCGTCCTGATCACAGTGTTCAGCTAGATCCGTTCCTGTTATCTTCTTACTGACAGGCAGGCTTGTCTTGTTACAGTATTTACAGCTACCTGAAGAAAATTGCTGGTGTTCTTTTGATCCTATTAGTACCACAGTCAGGCAGCTAGACTATTTACAGTTAGTGCAGTGCGTCCTGCTCACAGTGTTCAGCTAAAACTACAAGTTAGTGGGGTGCGTCCTGCTCACAGTGTTCAGCTAAACCTACAAGTTAGTGGGGTGCGTCCTGCTCACAGTGTTCAGGTAAAACTACAAGTTAGTGTGGTGCGTCCACCTCACAGTGTTCAGCTAAACCTACAAGTTAGTGCGGTGCGTCCTGCTCACAGTGTTCAGCTAAAACTACAAGTTAGTGCTGTGCGTCCTGCTCACAGTGTTCAGCTAAACCTACAAGTTAGTGGGGTGCATCCTGCTCAGTGTTCAGCTAAAACTACAAGTTAGTGTGGGGCGTCCACCTCACAGTGTTCAGCTAAACCTACAAGTTTGTGCGGTGCATCCTGCTCACAGTGTTCAGCTAAAGCTACAAGTTAGTGCGGTGCGTCCTGCTCACAGTGTTCAGCTAAACCTACAAGTTAGTGTAGTGAGACCTCTGCACAGTGTATAGCTAAACCTACAAGTTAGTGCAGTGCGTCCTGCTCACAGTGTTCAGCTAAAACTACAAGTTAGTGTGGTGCGTCCACCTCACAGTGTTCAGCTAAACCTACAAGTTAGTGCGGTGCATCCTGCTCACAGTGTTCAGCTAAAACTACAAGTTAGTGTGGTGCGTCCACCTCACAGTGTTCAGCTAAACCTACAAGTTAGTGCTGTGCGTCCTGCTCACAGTGTTCAGCTAAAACTACAAGTTAGTGTGGTGCGTCCACCTCACAGTGTTCAGCTAAACCTACAAGTTAGTGCGGTGCGTCCTGCTCTCAGTGTTCAGCTAAAACTACAAGTTAGTGCTGTGCGTCCTGCTCACAGTGCTCAGCTAAACCTACAAGTTAGTGTAGTGAGACCTCTGCACAGTGTTCATCTAAAGCTACAAGTTAGTGCAGTGCGTCCTGCTCACAGTGTTCAGCTAAAACTACAAGTTAGTGCTGTGCGTCCTGCTCACAGTGTTCAGCTAAAACTACAAGTTAGTGTGGTGCGTCCACCTCAGTGTTCAGCTAAACCTACAAGTTATTTTTTTGCGAGCTCTGCACAGTGTTCACCTAAAGCTACCTGTAGAAGGTTGGTGGTGTTTTCCTGATCCTATCACTACCGCAGGCAGCTAAATAAGCTACAAGTTAGTTTTTTGCGAGCTCTGCACAGTGTTCAGCTAAAGCTACCTATAGAAGGTTGGTGGTGTTCTCATACTACAGGCAGGCAGTTGATTTTGCTAGCTGCAGTATCAGTACATATATATATAAATATATATATCCCAGCTTAGTGCAGCTACAGGCCATTAGTATGTCTGGAAGGTAGGGATGAGCTTCGTGTTCGAGTCGAACCCATGTTCGACTCGAACATCGGCTGTTCGATCGTTCGCCGAATTGCGAACGTTATGGGCCGTTCGCGCTAAATTCGTGTGGCGCGTCACGGCCCATAATTCACTGCGGCATCGCAGTGCATTGCTGGCTGATGATTGGCCAAGCATGCACTATGACCCGCATGCTTGGCCAATCACAGCGCCGTCAGTAGAGAGAGCTGTAATTGGCCAAAGCCAGGGTGGCTTTGGCCAATTATGGTTCAGGGGATTTAGTACACACCCCACACTATATAAGGCCGCCTGCACGGCGGCCCTGTGTAGTGTGTGTTCCGGTGTGCTGAGAGATAGAGAGAGAGACAGTGTCATTTGATTTGAGTTAGATAGATTAGGCAGAACAGTCAGTCAGTTAGCTGCACTTACAGTGTATTGTGTATATATATGCATCCCAGGTGTTGCATATATATATATATACACTGTATTCAGTTTAGCTAGATCCGTTCCTGTTATCTTCTATCTAGACTATTTACATTTAATGCAGTGCGTCCTGCTCACAGTGTTCAGCTAGATCCGTTCCTGCTATTTACATTTAATGCAGTGCGTCCTGCTCACAGTGTTCAGCTAGATCCGTTCCTGTTATCTTCTAGACTATTTACATTTAGTGCAGTGCGTCCTGCTCACAGTGTTCAGCTAGATCCGTTCCTGCAATTTACATTTAGTGCAGTGCGTCCTGCTAACAGTGTTCAGCTAGATCCGTTCCTGCTATTTACATTTAGTGCAGTGCGTCCTGCTCACAGTGTTCAGCTAGATCCGTTCCTGCTATTTACATTTAGTGCAGTGCGTCCTGCTCACAGTGTTCAGCTAGATCCGTTCCTGTTATCTTCTAGACTATTTACATTTAGTGCAGTGCGTCCTGCTCACAGTGTTCAGCTAGATCCGTTCCTGCTATTTACATTTAGTGCAGTGCGTCCTGCTCACAGTGTTCAGCTAGAGCCGTTCCTGCTATTTACATTTAGTGCAGTGCGTCCTGCTCACAGTGTTCAGCTAGATCCGTTCCTGTTATCTTCTAGACTATTTACATTTAGTGCAGTGCGTCCTGCTCACAGTGTTCAGCTAGATCCGTTCCTGTTATCTTCTAGACTATTTACATTTAGTGCAGTGCGTCCTGCTCACAGTGTTCAGCTAGATCCGTTCCTGTTATCTTCTAGACTATTTACATTTAGTGCAGTGCGTCCTGCTCACAGTGTTCAGCTAGATCCGTTCCTGTTATCTTCTAGACTATTTACATTTAGTGCAGTGCGTCCTGCTCACAGTGTTCAGCTAGATCCGTTCCTGTTATCTTCTAGACTATTTACATTTAGTGCAGTGCGTCCTGCTCACAGTGTTCAGCTAGATCCGTTCCTGTTAAATTCCTACTGACAGGCAGGCTTGTCTGGTTACAGTATATAAAGCTACCTGAAGAAAATTACAGGTGTTCTATTTGATCCTATTAGTACCACGGTCAGGCAGCTAGACTATTTACATTTAGTACAGTGCGTCCTGCTCACAGTGTTCAGCTAGATCCGTTCCTGTTATCTTCCTACTGACAGGCAGGCTTGTCTGGTTACAGTATATAAAGCTACCTGAAGAAAATTACAGGTGTTCTATTTGATCCTATTAGTACCACGGTCAGGCAGCTAGACTATTTACATTTAGTACAGTGCGTCCTGCTCACAGTGTTCAGCTAGATCCGTTCCTGTTATCTTCCTACTGACAGGCAGGCTTGTCTGGTTACAGTATATAAAGCTACCTGAAGAAAATTACAGGTGTTCTATTTGATCCTATTAGTACCACGGTCAGGCAGCTAGACTATTTACATTTAGTACAGTGCGTCCTGCTCACAGTGTTCAGCTAGATCCGTTCCTGTTATCTTCCTACTGACAGGCAGGCTTGTCTGGTTACAGTATATAAAGCTACTTGAAGAAAATTACAGGTGTTCTATCCCAGCTTAGTGCAGCTACAGGCCATTAGTATGTCTGGAAGGCCAAGAAGGAGAGGCAGACAGTCACAAGCCAATAAGAGAGGGCAAGCAGGCTCTGTGTCTAGTGCTGGTCGTGGAGACGGTGCATCCTCATCAGCACGTGGCCATGGGACACGCTTGGCCTTTTTTTCGGCAGCTGGCCGTGTTGAGCCGCAACATGCGGAAGACTTGGTCGAGTGGATGACCAAGCCGTCCTCATCCTCCTCATCCTCTCTCACCCATGCCCAGGGTGCTTTGTCTGGCAAAGCAGCGGCCTCTTCCCTCAGCTCAATGTCATCAGTGACTCCTTCCCTAGCTCCACCATGTCCTCATGAGGATTCCCTCGAACTGTTTGACCACAGTGTTGGGTACATGCTCCAGGAGGATGCCCAGCGTTTGGAAGGCTCTGATGACGATACTGAGCTCGATGAAGGCAGTAACATGAGCACGGACAGAGGGGGTGCCCAAGAAGGACAGCAATCTGGCAGTCATGCTCCCCCTGCTGCAGCATACTGCCAGGTTTGCTCCAGTGATGAGGAGGGAGGGGATGATGAGGTCACTGACTCAACGTGGGTGCCTGATAGGAGAGAGGAGGAGGAGGAGGAGGAGGAGGCGGCGGCACATCACCAACGAGGCAGGATGCCCTCCAGGGGCCAGCCTAAGGGCAGCACATTGACTGCATCACACCCCAAAGCTCCACATGTGCAGGGCGCTGCAGTCTCTGCGCGTTATTCAAAAAGTTCTTTGGTGTGGGCCTTTTTTGAGACGAGTGCATCAGATCGCACCGCTGCTATTTGCAACATATGTCTCAAGCGTATCTCGCGTGGCCAAAACATCTCCCGTTTGGGTACCACATGCTTTACCAGACATATGTTGACCTGCCATGCAGTTCGTTGGCAAGCGTATCTAAAAGACCCACACCAAAGAACAAAGAGGATCTCTCCTTGCTCCTCATCAGCTGAGATTTCCAACCCCACTAGACCTTCAGTCCTCTCTGAGACCTGCAGTGAGAGGAATGAAGGTGTAGAATTAGGTGTGTCACAGCCAAGTACTTGTGGGCAATCTGCTTTTGGTACACCGACGTCAGATTGTACATGGCAAATTTCCCTGCCCCAGCTGCTGCACCGCCGAAAGAAGTTTGCTCCCAGCCATCCACATGCCCAGCGGTTGAATGCTAGCTTGGCAAAATTGCTAGCACTTCAACTGCTGCCTTTTCAGTTGGTAGACTCTGCCCCCTTCCGTGAGTTTGTGGAATGTGCGGTTCCTCAGTGGCAGGTACCCAAACGCCACTTTTTCTCACGGAAGGCGATTCCGGCTCTCTACCGGCATGTGGAAGGCAATGTCCATGCCTTGCTGGACAGGGCGGTCAGCGGTAAGGTGCATATTACCGCTGACTCATGGTCCAGCAGGCATGGACAGGGACGTTACCTAAGTTTCACGGCGCATTGGGTGACTCTGCTGGCAGCTGGGAAGGATGCAAGACAAGGTGCAGTAGTGTTGGAGGTTGTTCCGCCACCACGCCTCCAAAATGCTGATTGTGACACACCTCTCTCCTCCACCCCCTCCTCTTCTTCTTCCTCCATGGCCTCTTCCTCGGAACCAGCGGTGCTCCGTAGGCGTTCAAGGGGCTACGCAAGTACGCAGGCCAAAAGATGCCATGCGGTGCTTGAGCTGGTGTGCTTGGGGGACAGGAGCCACACTGGGGCAGAGGTTCTGTCAGCTCTGCAGGGACAGGTTCAGAGGTGGTTGACGCCACGCCAACTTAAGGCAGGAATGGTGGTTTGCGACAATGGCACCAACCTCCTCTCTGCCCTCCGACAGGGACAAATGACCCATGTGCCCTGTTTGGCTCACGTCCTTAACTTGGTGGTGCAGCGGTTCTTGGGCAGGTACCCGGGCTTACAGGATGTCCTGAGGCAGGCCAGGAAAGTCTGTGTGCATTTCCGCCGGTCATATAATGCCAGTGCTCGGCTGACGGACCTCCAAAAGGAGTTTAACCTGCCCAAGAACCGCCTAATCTGTGACATGCCCACCAGGTGGAACTCAACGTTGGCCATGCTGCAGCGGCTGCACACGCAGCAGAGGGCCATCAATGAGTACCTGTGCGACTATGGCACCAAGACAGGGTCAGGGGAGCTTGGTTTTTTTTCCCCACGCCAGTGGGCCATGATCAGGGATGCATGCACTGTCCTGTCACCATTCGAGGAGGCCACGAGGATGGTGAGCAGTGACAGTGCATGCATCAGTGACACTGTCCCCCTTGTCCACCTGTTGGAGCACACGCTGCGTGGAATAATGGACAGGGCACTTGAGGCAGAACAGAGGCAGGAAGAGGAGGACTTCCTTAGCTCTCAAGGCCCCCTTTATCCAGACAGTGTTCCTGCGTGCCCGCCGATCACACAGGAAGAGGACGAGGAGGAAGAGGAGGAGGAGGAAGATTGTGTCAGTATGGAGGTGGAGCCTGGCACTCAGCATCAGCAGCAGTCTTTAAGGGATCAGTCCCAAGAAACACATGGACTTGTACGTGGCTGGGAGGAGGTGGCTGCGGACCATGTCGTTCTTAGTGACCCAGAGGACTCCGGACCGAATGCCTCAGCAAACCTACGCTGCATGGCCTCCCTGATCCTGCAAAGCCTGCGTAAGGATCCTCGTATTCGTGGTATCAAGGAGAAGGACCAATACTGGCTGGCAACCCTCCTTGATCCACGTTACAAGGGTAAGGTTGCGGACCTTATCTTGCCATCGCAGAGGGAGCAGAGGATGAAACATCTTCGGGAGGCCTTGCAGAAAGGTCTGTGCAACGCGTTCCCAGAGACTGGGAGGTTACAAACTCCTGTTTCTGGACAACGTGTTGCTGAGGCTTCGGTCAGTCAAAGAAGGAGCGGTAGAGAAGGTGGCCGTCTGACCGATGCGTTCAGACAATTTTTTGGTCCGCAGCCCCAAGGTATGATCGGTTCCAGCAACCATCGCCAGCGTCTGTTTTACATGGTGCAGGAATACCTAGGGGCAAGATCAGACTTGGACACCTTTCCCACCGAAAATCCTCTGGGTTACTGGGTCTTGAGGATGGATCACTGGCCAGAGCTTGCACAGTATGCAATTGAGCTACTGGCCTGTCCTGCATCCAGCGTTCTTTCGGAACGCACATTCAGTGCTGCTGGAGGCGTGGTAACCGATCACAGGGTGCGTCTGTCCACCGACTCGGTCGATCGGCTGACCTTCATAAAAATGAATGAGTCTTGGATCACCACCAGCTACCAAGCACCTGATGCTGATGTAACCGAATAATTTTTTTTGAAATCTCAGATCCCTTCAAAGACTGCCTATGCTGATGCTGAGTGACTATCCCTGAGTAATTATCCTCTTCCTCCTCAATCATCACGCTGATAGCTTGTAAGAACATTTTTGGTTCTGAGCGCCACCACCAGTGCCTAAGGCACAATTTTTCAGCCCCTGTTTAACAGGGGCGTGTAATTACAATTTTTGATGTAATACTTTGCAGCAGGGCTCGTTCCTGCATTCCAACTAGAGTGTCTGTGAGGGGTTGCAGTGTTGTGGCACCAGCACCAGTGCCTAAGGCCCAATTTTTCTGCCCCTGTCTAACAGGGGCGTGTAATTACAATTTTTGATGCAATACTTTGCAGCAGGGCTCGTTCCTGCGTTCCAACTAGAGTGTCTGTGAGGGGTTGCAGTGTTGTGGCACCAGCACCAGTGCCTAAGGCCTAATTTTTCAGCTCCTGTTCAACAGGGGCATGTAATTACAATTCTTGATCTAATATTTCACAGCAGGGCCCTGTGAGGGCTTACAGTGTTGTGGCCACAGCAACACCTAAGGCCCAAATTTCTGCTGAGTATATAGGGCAGGACCCTACTTTCAAACATCTAACTTACAAACGACTCCTACTTGCAAACGGAAGGAGACAACAGGAAGTGAGATGAAATCTACCCCTAGGAAGGGAAATTCTCTCCTGTAAGAGTTAATATGGGAAAACAATTTCTCCTTTCCACTGATGCTTTCCAATCCTTGTTCCACAAAAAAACCCAAATTTTCAAAAAACATTTTTCATTGGGACAAAAAAGTGAGGTGAAATCTTCTGAAGAGGAGGAAAGACAGCAAAACAAATGTCACAGGGGTGATAACCCTTCCCTATGTTTTCCAAAAAGCTTAGAAAAGATTTTTTGGCTGGAGCTAAACACGTTAAAAATGTTCAAAATTACAAAGAGATTCTACTTAACAACAAACCTACAGTCCCTGTCTTGTTTGCACTGCCTGTATACTGCTGTTCAGAGTATATAGGGCCTGGTGGCCCCACACCTTTCCTTATTTTAATTTGGGTGCGGGGTTCCCCTTAATATCCATACAAGACCCAAAGGGCCTGGTAATGGACTGGGGGGGTACCCATGCCGTTTGTCTCACTGATTTTCATCCATATTGCCATGACCCGACATGACATTAAACCCGCAAGCAGTTTTAAATGAGATTTTTTCCTTTAAAAATGACATTTGGTGCAGGGACTGTTCTAAACACGGGAAACACGCGTCACTTTACAGGCATACTATAGACACCCCCCAGGTACGATATTTAAAGGAATATTTCACTTTTTTTTTTTTACTTTAAGCATCATTAAAATCACTGCTCCCGAAAAAACGGCCGTTTTTAAAAGTTTTTTTTGCATTGATACATGTCCCCTGGGGTAGGACCCGGGTCCCCAAACCCTTTTTAGGACAATACCATGCAAATTAGCCTTTAAAATGAGCACTTTTGATTTCGAACGTTCGAGTCCCATAGACGTCAATGGGGTTCTAACGTTCGTGCGAACTTTCGGTCCGTTCGCGGGTTCTGGTGCGAACCGAACCGGGGGGTGTTCGGCTCATCCCTACTGGAAGGCCAAGAAGGAGAGGCAGACAGTCACAAGCCAATAAGAGAGGGCAAGCAGGCTCTGTGTCTACTGCTGGTCGTGGAGACGGTGCATCCTCATCAGCACGTGGCCGTGGGACACGCTTGGCCTTTTTTTCGGCAGCTGGCCATGTTGAGCCACAACATGCGGAAGACTTGGTCGAGTGGATGACCAAGCCGTCCTCATCCTCCTCATCCTCTCTCACCCATGCCCAGGGTACTTTGTCTCTTCCCTCGGCTCAATGTCATCAGTGACTCCTTCCCTAGCCCCACCATGTCCTCCTGAGGAGTCCCTCGAACTGTTTGACCACAGTGTTGGGTACATGCTCCAGGAGGATGCCCAGCGTTTGGAAGGCTCTGATGATGATACTGAGCTCGATGAAGGCAGTAACATGAGCACGGACAGAGGGGGTGCCCAAGAAGGACAGCAATCTGGCAGTCATGCTTCCCCTGCTGCAGCATACTGCCAGGTTTGCTCCAGTGATGAGGAGGGAGGGGATGATGAGGTCACTGACTCAACGTGGGTGCCTGATAGGAGAGAGGAAGAGGAGGAGGAGGAGGAGGTGGCACATCACCAACGAGGCAGGATGCTCTCCAGGGGCCAGCCTAAGGGCAGCACATTGACTGCATCACACCCCAAAGCTCCACATGTGCAGGGCGCTGCAGTCTCTGCACGTTATTCAAAAAGTTCTTTGGTGTGGGCCTTTTTTGAGACGAGTGCATCAGATCACACCGCTGCTATTTGCAACATATGTCTCAAGCGTATCTCGCGTGGCCAAAACATCTCCCGCTTGGGTACCACATGCTTGACCAGACATATGTTGACCTGCCATGCAGTTCGTTGGCAAGCGTATCTAAAAGACCCACACCAAAGAACAAAGAGGACCTCTCCTTGCTCCTCATCAGCTGAGATCTCCAACCCCACTATACCTTCAGTCCTCTCTGAGATCTGCACTGAGAGGAATGAAGGTGTAGAATTAGGTGTGTCACAGCCAAGTACTTGTGGGCAATCTGCTTTTGGTACACCGACGTCAGATTGTACCAGGCAAATTTCCCTGCCCCAGCTGCTGCACAGCCGAAAGAAGTTTGCTCCCAGCCATCCACATGCGCAGCGGCTGAATGCTAGCTTGTCAAAATTGCTAGCACTTCAACTGCTGCCTTTTCAGTTGGTAGACTCTGCCCCCTTCCGGGAGTTTGTGGAATGTGCAGTTCCTCAGTGGCAGGTACCCAAACACCACTTTTTCTCACGGAAGGTGATTCTGCCTCTCTACCGGCATGTGGAAGGCCATGCCTCGCTGGACAGGGCGGTCAGCGGTAAGGTGCATATTACCACTGACTCATGGTCCAGCAGGCATGGACAGGGACGTTACCTAAGTTTCACGGCGCATTGGGTGACACTGCTGGCAGCTGGGAAGGATGCAGGACAAGGTGCAGTAGTGTTGGAGGTTGTTCCGCCACCACGCCTCCAAAATGCTAATGATTGTGACACACCTCTCTCCTCCACCCCCTCCTCTTCTTCTTCCTCCATGGCCTCTTCCTGTGCTTTGTCCTCGGAACCAGCAGTGCTCCATAGCCGTTCAAGGGGCTACTCAAGTACGCAGGCCAAAAGATGCCATGCGGTGCTTGAGCTGGTGTGCTTGGGGGACAGGAGTCACACTGGGGCAGAGGTTCTGTCAGCTCTGCAGGGGCAGGTTCAGAGGTGGTTGACACCACGCCAACTTAAGGCAGGAATGGTGGTTTGCGACAATGGCACCAACCTCCTCTCTGCCCTCCGACAGGGACAAATGACCCATGTGCCCTGTTTGGCTCACGTCCTTAACTTGGTGGTGCAGCGGTTCTTGGGCAGGTACCCGGGCTTACAGGATGTCCTGAGGCAGGCCAGGAAAGTCTGTGTGCATTTCCGCCGGTCATATAATGCCAGTGCTTGGCTGACGGACCTACAAAAAGGAGTTTAACCTGCCCAAGAACCGCCTAATCTGTGACATGCCCACCAGGTGGAACTCAATGTTGGCCATGCTGCAGCGGCTGCACACGCAGCAGAGGGCCATCAATGAGTACCTGTGCGACTATGGCACCAGGACAGGGTCAGGGGAGCTTGGTTTTTTTTCCCCATGCCAGTGGGCCATGATAAGGGATGCATGCACTGTCCTGTCACCATTTGAGGTGGCCACAAGGATGGTGAGCAGTGACAGTGCATGCATCAGTGACACTGTCCCCCTTGTCCACCTGTTGGAGCACACACTGCTTGGAATAATGGACAGGGCACTTGAGGCAGAACAGAGGCAGGAAGAGGAGGACTTCCTTAGCTCTCAAGGCCCCCTTTATCCAGACAGTGTTCCTGCGTGACCACTGATCACACAGGAAGAGGACGAGGAGGAGGAGGAGGAGGAGGAAGATTGTGTCAGTATGGAGGTGGAGCCTGGCACTCAGCATCAGCAGCAGTCTTTAAGGGATCAGTCCCAAGAAACACATGGACTTGTACGTGGCTGGGAGGAGGTGGCTGCGGACCATGTCGTCCTTAGTGACCCAGAGGACTCCGGACCGAATGCCTCAGCAAACCTACGCTGCATGGCCTCCCTGATCCTGCAAAGCCTGCGTAAGGATCCTCGTATTCGTGGTATCAAGGAGAAGGACCAATACTAGCTGGCAACCCTTCTTGATCCACGTTACAAGGGTAAGGTTGCGGACCTTATCTTGCCATCGCAGAGGGAGCAGAGGATGAAACATCTTCGGGAGGCCTTGCAGAAAGGTCTGTGCAACGCGTTCCCAGAAACTGGGAGGTTACAAACTCCTGTTTCTGGACAACTGAGGCTTCGGTCAGTCACAGAAGGAGCAGTGGAGAAGGTGGCCGTCTGACCGATGCTTTCAGACAATTTTTTGGTCCGCAGCCCCAAGGTATGATCGGTTCCAGCAACCATCGCCAGCGTCTGTTTTACATGGTGCAGGAATACCTAGAGGCAAGATCTGACTTGGACACCTTGCCCACCAAAAATCCTCTGGGTTACTGGGTCTTGAGGATGGATCACTGGCCAGAGCTTGCACAGTATGCAATTGAGCTACTGGCCTGTCCTGCATCCAGCGTTCTTTCGGAACGCACATTCAGTGCTGCTGGAGGCTTTGTAACCGATCACAGGGTGCATCTGTCCACCAACTCGGTCGATCGACTGACCTTCATAAAAATGAATCAGTCTTGGATCACCACCAGCTACCAAGCACCTGATGCTGATGTAACCGAATAATTTTTTTTGAAATCTCAGATCCCTTCAAAGACTGCCTATACTGATGCTGAGTGACAATCCCTGAGAAATTATCCTCTTCCTCCTCAATCATCATGCTGATAGCTTGTAAGAACATTTTTGGTTCTGGGCGCCACCACCAGTGCCTAAGGCACAATTTTTCAGCCCCTGTTTAACAGGGGCGTGTAATTACAATTTTTGATGCAATACTTTGCAGCAGGGCTCGTTTCTGCGTTCCAACTAGAGTGTCTGTGAGGGGTTGCAGTGTTGTGGCACCAGCACCAGTGCCTAAGGCCTAATTTTTCAGCCCCTGTTCAACAGGGGCATGTAATTACAATTCTTGACCTAATATTTCACAGCAGGGCCCATTTCTGCACCCACCAAGAGCGAGTGAGGACTTACAGTGTTGTGGCACCAGCACCACCACCACCACCAAAGGCCCAATTTTTCTGCCCTTGTTCAACAGGGGCATGTAATTACAATTCTTGATCTAATATTTCACAGCAGGGCCCATTTCTGCACCCACCAAGAGCGAGTGAGGACTTACAGTGTTGTGGCACCAGCACCACCACCACCACCAAAGGCCTAATTTTTCTGCCCTTGTTCAACAGGGGCATGTAATTACAATTCTTGATCTAATATTTCACAGCAGGGCCCATTTCTGCACCCACCAAGAGCGAGTGAGGACTTACAGTGTTGTGGCACCAGCACCACCACCACCACCAAAGGCCTAATTTTTCTGCCCTTGTTCAACAGGGGCATGTAATTACAATTCTTGATCTAATATTTCACAGCAGGGCCCATTTCTGCACCCACCAAGAGCGAGTGAGGACTTACAGTGTTGTGGCACCAGCACCACCACCACCACCACCACCAAAGGCCCAATTTTTCTGCCCTTGTTCAACAGGGGCATGAAATTACAATTCTTGATCTAATATTTCACAGCAGGGCCCTGTGAGCCACAACAACACCTAAGGCCCAAATTTCTGCTGAGTATATAGGGCAGGCCCCTACTTTCAAACATCTAACTTACAAACAACTCCTACTTGCAAACGGAAGGAGACAACAGGAAGTGAGATGAAATCTACCCCTAGGAAGGGAAATTCTCTCCTGTAAGAGTTAATATGGGAAAAACATTTCTCCTTTCCACTGATGCTTTCCAATCCTTGTTCCACAAAAAACCCCAAATTTTCAAAAAACATTTGTCATTGGGACAATCTTCTGAAGAGGAGGACAGACAGCAAAACAAATGTCACAGGGGTGATAACCCTACCCTATGTTTTCCAAAAAGCTTAAAAAAGATTTTTTGGCTGGAGCTAAACACGTTAAAAATGTACCCGTTCAAAATTACAAACAGATTCTACTTAACAACAAACCTACAGTCCCTGTCTTGTTTGCACCGCCTGTATACTGCTGTTCAGAGTATATAGGGCCTGGTTGCCCCACACCTTTCCTTATTTTAATTTGGGTGCAGGGTTCCTCTTAATATCCATACAAGACCCAAAGGGCCTGGTAATGGACTGGGGGGGTACCCATACCGTTTGTCTCACTGATTTTCATCCATATTGCCAGGACCCGACATTACATTAAACCCGCAAGCAGTTTTAAATGAGATTTTTTCCTTTAAAAATGACATTTTGTGCAGGGACTGTTCTAAACATGGGAAACACGCGTCACTTTACAGGCATATTATAGACACACCCCAGGTACGATATTTAAAGGAATATTTCACTTTTTTTTTTTTTTACTTTAAGCATCATTAAAATCACTGCTCCCGAAAAAACGGCCGTTTTTAAAAGTTTTTTTTGCATTGATACATGTCCCCTGGGGTAGGATACATGTCCCCTGGGGTAGGACCCAAACCCTTTTTAGGACAATACCATGCAAATTAGCCTTTAAAATAAGCACTTTTGATTTTGAACGTTCGAGTCCCATAGACGTCAATGGGGTTCTAACGTTCGTGCGAATTTTCGGTCCGTTCGCAGGTTCTGGTGCGAACCGAACCGGGGGGGGGGTGTTCGGCTCATCCCTAACCAGCATCATGGGAAATGTTGTTCCAAAACATCTGGGGTGCCAAGGTTCGCCATTACTGGCCTAGGCTATAAGAAGATTGCTAAGACCCTGAAACTGAGCTGCAACATGGTGGCCAAGACCATACAGCAGTTTAACACTCAGAACAGGCCTTGCCATGGTTGACATTTTGGAAGTGACGGTGGCAAGTGACGGTGGCAAGTGACATGTGGCATCTGGCAGGAGGTGACGGTGGCAAGTGGCATCTGGCAGCAGGTGAAGGTGGCAAGTGACACGTGGCATCTGGCAGGAGGTGATGGTGGCAAATGACATGTTGCATCTGGCAGGAGGTGACGATGGCAAGTGACATGTGGCATCTGGCAGGAGGTGACGGGGCAAGTGACACATGGCGTCTGGCAGCAGGTGAAGGTGGCAAGTGACATGTTGCATCTGGCAGCAGGCTATGATGATACCAGTGGATCACGGAGATCCCGTCTACATGCCTGAAGCTGCGAGCAACCTTATATCAGAAGAGGTGGTGAGCTGTATCATATCTCTTTACTTGCTGTCGAGATTACCATCTTAAGTCATAAGTCAAGCTTATTGTATATCATCCAGGTTGAAATTTTGTGTCATTAGTCAGCCACTTCAAATAACTTCATATACATATGTATACAAGGATCTTTTCCTTTGCTACACAGTTTCTATAACGGAGCTATGGAGGAAATTCACACAGCACTAGCACCTTTATAAAATCTAACAGATAATTTTTCTTTTCTTCGAAGAGAAATAGCCATGGACTCTTACATTTCCACAAGCAGAGAGCCTGATTACAACCTTTGGCACTGATCCAATGTTAATGAATATCTGTTACTATTAATTTTACCGATTTTTGGACCGATCCAGATCTACACATGTATGTGAGTGCGTGTGTGAATGAAAGGGGATATTTTTGGTTGAATCAGTGATACAGTGGCCACCGCTGTCCTATTTAGACATTAGGTCTTTTTAATTTGTATTGGAGATAGGGGTATTAGTTGTGTATTCTAGTATGCAATTTTTGCTGAGCTTTTTGTATATATGGATAATTAATACATGATTTAAAAATTATCCACCAGTTTGTCCTCCATTAAGAATTGCTGTGTGATCTCCTCACAAATGTTTTTTCTGCATCTGGCAGCAGGTAACGGTGGCAAGCGACATGTGGCGTCTGGCAGCAGGTGAAGGTGGCAAGTGACATGTTGCATCTGGCAGCAGGTGACAGTGGCAAGCAACACGTGGCATCTGGCAGAGGTGATGGTATCAAGCAACAGGAGGTGACGGTGGCAAGTGACATGTGGCATCTGGCAGGAGGTGACGTGGCAAGTGACATGTGGCATCTGGAAGGAGGTGGCGGTGGCAAATGACATGTTGCATCTGGCAGGAGGTGACAGTGGCAAGTGACATGTGACATCTGGCAGGAGGTTACGGTGGCAAGAAACACGTCGCATCTGGCAGAGGTGACGGTATCAAGCAACACGTGGCATCTGGCAGGAGGTGACATGGCAAGAAACATATGGCATCTGGCAGAGGTGATGGTATCAAGCAACACGTGGCATCTGGCAGCAGGTGAAGGTGGCAAGTGACCCATGGCATCTGGCAGCAGGTGATGGTGGCAAGTGACATGTTGCATCTGGCAGCAGGTGATGGTGGCAAGCAACACGTGGCATCTGGCAGAGGTGACGGTATCAAACGACACGTGGCATCTGGCAGGAGGTGACGTGGCAAGTGACACGTGGCATCTGGCAGGAGGTGATGGTGGCAAGTGACATGTTGCATCTGGCAGGAGGTGACAATGGCAAGTGACATGTGGCATCTGGCAGGAGGTGACGGGGCAAGTGACACATGGCGTCTGGCAGCAGGTGAAGGTGGCAAGTGACATGTTGCATCTGGCAGCAGGCTGTGATGATACCAGTGGATCACGGAGATCCCGTCTACATGCCTGAAGCTGCGAGCAACCTTATATCAGAAGAGGCGGTGAGCTGTATCATATCTCTTTACTTGCTGTCGAGATTACCATCTTAAGTGATAAGTCAAGCTTATTGTATATCATCCAGGTTGAAACTTTGTGTCATTAGTCAGCCACTTCAAATAACTTCATATACATATGTATACAAGGATCTTTTCCTTTGCTACACAGTTTCTATAACGGAGCTATGGAGGAAATTCACACAGCACTAGCACCTTTATAAAATCTAACAGATAATTTTTCTTTTCTTCGAAGAGAAATAGCCATGGACTCTTACATTTCCACAAGCAGAGAGCCTGATTACAAACTTTGGCACTGATCCAATGTTAATAAATATCTGTTACTATTAATTTTACCGATTTTTGGACCGATCCAGATCTACATATGTATGTGAGTGCGTGTGTGAATGAAAGGGGATATTTTTGGTTGAATCAGTGATACAGTGGCCACCGCTGTCCTATTTAGACATTAGGTCTTTTTCATTTGTATTGGAGATAGGGGTATTAGTTGTGTATTCTAGTATGCAATTTTTGCTGAGCTTTTTGTATATATGGATAATTAATACATGATTTAAAAATTATCCACCAGTTTGTCCTCTATTAAGAATTGCTGTGTGATCTCTTCACAAATGTTTTTTCTGCATCTGGCAGCAGGTAACGGTGGCAAGCGACATGTGGCGTCTGGCAGCAGGTGAAGGTGGCAAGTGACATGTTGCATCTGGCAGCAGGTGACAGTGGCAAGCAACACGTGGCATCTGGCAGAGGTGATGGTATCAAGCAACAGGAGGTGACGGTGGCAAGTGACATGTGGCATCTGGCAGGAGGTGACGTGGCAAGTGACATGTGGCATCTGGAAGGAGGTGGCGGTGGCAAATGACATGTTGCATCTGGCAGGAGGTGACAGTGGCAAGTGACATGTGACATCTGGCAGGAGGTTACGGTGGCAAGAAACACGTCGCATCTGGCAGAGGTGACGGTATCAAGCAACACGTGGCATCTGGCAGGAGGTGACATGGCAAGAAACATATGGCATCTGGCAGAGGTGATGGTATCAAGCAACACGTGGCATCTGGCAGCAGGTGAAGGTGGCAAGTGACCCATGGCATCTGGCAGCAGGTGATGGTGGCAAGTGACATGTTGCATCTGGCAGCAGGTGATGGTGGCAAGCAACACGTGGCATCTGGCAGAGGTGACGGTATCAAACGACACGTGGCATCTGGCAGGAGGTGACGTGGCAAGTGACACGTGGCATCTGGCAGGAGGTGATGGTGGCAAGTGACATGTTGCATCTGGCAGGAGGTGACAATGGCAAGTGACATGTGGCATCTGGCAGGAGGTGACGGGGCAAGTGACACATGGCGTCTGGCAGCAGGTGAAGGTGGCAAGTGACATGTTGCATCTGGCAGCAGGCTGTGATGATACCAGTGGATCACGGAGATCCCGTCTACATGCCTGAAGCTGCGAGCAACCTTATATCAGAAGAGGCGGTGAGCTGTATCATATCTCTTTACTTGCTGTCGAGATTACCATCTTAAGTGATAAGTCAAGCTTATTGTATATCATCCAGGTTGAAACTTTGTGTCATTAGTCAGCCACTTCAAATAACTTCATATACATATGTATACAAGGATCTTTTCCTTTGCTACACAGTTTCTATAACGGAGCTATGGAGGAAATTCACACAGCACTAGCACCTTTATAAAATCTAACAGATAATTTTTCTTTTCTTCGAAGAGAAATAGCCATGGACTCTTACATTTCCACAAGCAGAGAGCCTGATTACAAACTTTGGCACTGATCCAATGTTAATAAATATCTGTTACTATTAATTTTACCGATTTTTGGACCGATCCAGATCTACATATGTATGTGAGTGCGTGTGTGAATGAAAGGGGATATTTTTGGTTGAATCAGTGATACAGTGGCCACCGCTGTCCTATTTAGACATTAGGTCTTTTTCATTTGTATTGGAGATAGGGGTATTAGTTGTGTATTCTAGTATGCAATTTTTGCTGAGCTTTTTGTATATATGGATAATTAATACATGATTTAAAAATTATCCACCAGTTTGTCCTCTATTAAGAATTGCTGTGTGATCTCTTCACAAATGTTTTTTCTGCATCTGGCAGCAGGTAACGGTGGCAAGCGACATGTGGCGTCTGGCAGCAGGTGAAGGTGGCAAGTGACATGTTGCATCTGGCAGCAGGTGACAGTGGCAAGCAATACGTGGCATCTGGCAGAGGTGATGGTATCAAGCAACAGGAGTTGACGGTGGCAAGTGACATGTGGCATCTGGCAGGAGGTGACGTGGCAAGTGACATGTGGCATCTGGCAGGAGGTGGCGGTGGCAAATGACATGTTGCATCTGGCAGGAGGTGACAGTGGCAAGTGACATGTGACATCTGGCAGGAGGTTACGGTGGCAAGCAACACGTCGCATCTGGCAGAGGTGACGGTATCAAGCAACACGTGGCATCTGGCAGGAGGTGACATGGCAAGTGACATGTGGCATCTGGCAGGAGGTGACAGTGGCAAGTGACATGTTGCATCTGGCAGGAGGTGACGGTGGTAAGTGACTTGTGGCATCTGGCAGCAGGTGATGGTGGCAAGTGACACGTGGCATCTGGCAGCAGGTGACGGTGGCATCTGGCAGCAGGTGATGTGGTAAGTGACATGTGGCATCTGGCAGGAGGTGATGCTGGCAAGTGACTTGTGGCATTTGGCAGCAGGTGATGGTGGCAAGTGACACGTGGCATCGGGCAGGAGGTGATGGGGCAAGTGACACGTGGCATCTGGCAGGAGGTGATGGGGCAAGTGATACATGGTGTCTGGCAGCAGGTGATGGTGGCAAGTGACATGTTGCATCTGGCAGCAGGTGATGGTGGCAAGTGACATGTGGTATCTGGCAAGAGGTGATGGTGGCAAGTGACACGGGCATCTGGCAGGAGGTGACGTGGCAAGTGACATGTGGCATTTGGCAGGAGGTGACTGTGGCAAGTGACATGTCGCATCTGGCAGGAGGTGACGTGGCAAGTGACATGTGGCATCTGGCAGGAGGTGATGGTGGCAAGTGACGCATGGCATCTGGTGGCAGGTGACGGTAGTAAGTGACATGTGGCATCTGGCAGCAGGTGACATTGGCAAGTGACTTGTGGCATTTGGCAGCAGGTGACGGTGGCAAGTGACATGTTGCATCTGGCAGCAGGTGACGGGGCAAGTGACACGTGGTATCTGGCAGCAGGTGACGGTGGCATCTGGCAGCAGGTGACATTGGCAAGTGATTAGTGGCATTTGGCAGCAGGTGATGGTGGCAAGTGACACTTGGCATCTGGCAGGAGGTGACAGGGCAAGTGACACGTGGCATCTGGCAGGAGGTGACAGGGCAAGTGACACATGGCGTCTGGCAGCAGGTGAAGGTGGCAAGTGACATGTTGCATCTGGCAGCAGGTAACGGTGGCAAGCGTCACGTGGCGTCTGACAGCAGGTGAAGGTGGCAAGTGACATGTTGCATCTGGCAGCAGGTGACGTGGCAAGCGACATGTGGCATCTGGCAGAGGTGATGGTATCAAGTGACACATGGCATCTGGCAGGAAGTGACAGTGGCAAGTGACATGTAGCATCTGGCAGGAGGTGACGGTGGAAAGTGACATGTGGCATCTGGCAGGAGGCGACGGTGGCAAGTGACATGTGGCATCTGGCAGGAGGTGACGGTGGCAAGAAACATATGGCATCTGACAGAGGTGATGGTATCAAGCAACACGTGGCATCTGGCAGGAGGTGACGTGGCAAGTGACACGTGGCATCTGGCAGGAGGTGATGGTGGCAAGTGACACATGGCATCTGGCAGCAGGTGACGGTGGCATCTGGCAGCAGGTGATGTGGTAAGTGACATGTGGCATCTGGCAGCAGGTGATGTTGGCAAGTGACTTGTGGCATTTGGCAGCAGGTGATGGTGGCAAGTGACACGTGGCATCTGGCAGGAGGTGATGGGCAAGTGACACATGGCATCTGGCAGGAGGTGACGGGGCAAGTGATACGTGGCGTCTGGCAGTAGGTGAAGGTGGCAAGTGACATGTTGCATCTGGCAGCAGGTGATGGTGGCAAGTGACATGTGGCATCTGGCAGAGGTGACCGTATGAAGCAACATGTGGCATCTGGCAGGAGGTGATGGTGGCAAGTGACACGGGCATCTGGCAGGAGGTGAGGGTGGCAAGTGACATGTGGCATTTGGCAGGGGGTGACTGTGGAAAGTGACATGTTGCATCTGGCAGGAGGTGACGTGGCAAGTGACATGTGGCACCTGGCAGGAGGTGATGGTGGCAAGTGACACATGGCATCTGGCGGCAGGTGACGGTAGTAAGTGACATGTGGCATCTGGCAGCAGGTGACGTTGGCAAGTGACTTGTGGCATTTGGCAGCAGGTGACGGTGGCAAGTGACAGATGGCATCTGGCAGGAGGTGATGGGGCAAGTGACATGTGGCATCTGGCAGGAGGTGACGGGGCAAGTGACACGTTGCGTCTGGCAGCAGGCGAAGGTGGCAAGTGACATGTTGCATCTGGCAGCAGGTGACGGTGGCAGAAGGTGATGGTGACAAGTACAATACAGGGCTCTACACAGAGGGAATGATCGTTTTTCACAGGAAACATACCTGACACTGACTTTTTCTTTACACGGGGGGGCACAGTTTGCCATCTTCACCTTGGGCACTGAATGACCTTGTCCCAGCACTGCTGTCAAGTTAAAGATATATATGCCATTTCTGGGTTTTTTTGGGAGCAGCTGACCATTAGGCATGTGCAATTTGTTTTGTTCCAAATTCGTTTTTTAACGAATTTCGACAAATTCGTTAATTCAGGAATATCCGAATTAACGAAAACCCGTTTAACGAATTTTTTCAGAATATTCGTAAATTCAATAAAATTGGACATTCGTAAATTCGGGCATTTGTACATTCGTACATTCGCAATTTACGAATGTACATTCGTACATTCGCAATTTACGAATGTACATTCGTACATTCGTGCATTCGTACATTAGTAAATTAGTGAATTCGTAAATTTGTAAATTCGAAAATTCGGAAATCTGAAATAATAGTTAACTAATAATAACTTAACTATTAGTAATTACTAGTAACTTTTAAATTATAGGTATTGTAATTTCCTTTCAAATTTGGCTGTTAGTGAACGTAACACATACAAATTTATCCGCAGTTATGAATGATCCGAAAAAACGGAATGGAACGTAATGAATTAATAATAATAAATAACAATAATAATAATAACAACGTTTTATTATTATTATTTATTATTAATTTGTTCCGTTCCATTTGTTTAGATGCAGCATTAGTTTTGGATAATTCGTAACTTCGGTTAAATTCGTATTTGTTACGTTCACTGACAGTCAAATTTGAAAGGAAATTACAATACCTATAATAGTTAGTTACTATTTCAGATTTTTGAATTTTCGGGTTTTTGGATTTTCAAACTTCGAATTTACAAATTTCCGAATTTTCTAATTTACAAATGTACGATTTTACGAATGTGCGAATTTACGAATGTACAAATTAAAAAATGTACGAATGAACGAATGTTCGAATGTATGAATGAATGCATTTACGAATTTACGAATGAACGAATTTACGAATCGCGATCATAACGAATGACCCGAAAAACGAAAAAAATAATAAACTAATGAAACGAAAACGAAAATGAACAAATTTTTTGGCTGTGCACATGTCTACTGACCATATCAAAAATGGCACCATCATGAAAGGAATATGGCATTTTGGTTCCATTTTCACTCACGAAGATGACAATTTTAATGTTAGCAAACGCAGCTCCAGCAGAGACAAGCATATTAAAAACACAGCTCCAAGTAATGGCAGGTGGCTTATTTCTGCCAATTTGGGCTTCTAAAATTGTGTGAATGGAGATAGTGCTACACCTGAGAAGAAACATGAATAATTGTATACAATGCAGGTGAAGTTTGTGGGCAAGAAATAATCCTTAAAGCAGAAATTCACCTGAAAAGGGATTTTTTGCCTTTCCTAACCCTTCCTTTAACATTTTTGAAGTTTTTTTTTTGTTTTTTTTCAAGGAGTGGGTATCTTTTTATGGCAGGTACCCAATCTCACTTCTGCTCAAACACAAGAGTTGCTCCAATTGGCTCTGTGCTTTTAATTGATGCTCTCTACTATCTAATAAAGGTTAACAGGCTGTATGGGTACATCCACCTACCCTAGTAAGGGAGCATCTGGCTGCTTAGTTACACTGTTCGGATTTAAAGTAGTTAAAGAATAAACCCCATTTCTATCACTAATCTCATATAAGCTTTACATGTCAATGTAAAAATTTTCAATACTTTAACCACCTCAATACAGGGCACTTACACCCCCTTCCTGCCCAGGCCATTTTTCAGCATTCAGTGCTGTCACACTTTGAATGACAATTGCACGGTCATGCTACACTGTAACCATGTGAAATTGTTATCATTTTCTTCACACAAATAGAGCTTTCTTTTGGTGGTATTTAATCTCTCCTGGTTTATTATGTTTTCCTAAAAAAAGAAAAAAGGCCAAAAATTTTGAAAAATAAAAGTTTTTCTTAGTTTCTGTCAGTAAATTTTGTAAATAAGTAAAATTACTCCTTCACTGATGGGTGCTGATGAGGTGGCACTGATAGGCTGCACTGATGGGCTGATGAGGTGGTACTTATGGGCACTGATGAGGCGGCACTTATGGGCACTGATGAGGCGGCACTTATGGGCACTGATTAGGTGGCACTGATGAGGAGGCACGAATATGCTGCACTTATGGGCACTGATACGTGGCACTGGTGAGCACTGATAGGTGGCACTGGTGGGCACTGTGCACATATAGGCGGCACTGGTGGGCACAGATAGGCGGCACGGATAGGCAGCACTGATGGGTGGCACTAATGAGCATTGATGGGTGGCATTGATGGGCAGCAGTGATGAGAATTGATGGGCAGCAGAGGTGGGCATTGATGGGCAGCACTGATAGCCAGCACTGACTGACTGACATCTCTAATGGCCACTGATTGCTGGCACTTGTAGGCCCTGATTTCTGGCAATTGTGGGCAATCATTGCTGGCACTGGTGGGCACAACTGTAAATGATGATCAGTGCCCTGATTACATACCTAGCTGTCCCCTGTAAAGAGATGCCGCTGATCGGCTCTCCTCTCCTCACACTCTGTCAGTGTGAGGCGAGGAGCGCCGATTACCAGCATCTTCATGTTTACATGTGACCGGCTGTGATTGGACACAGCCGATCACATGGTTAAAGAGCCGCGGCTCTTTATACATATCGGGGTCGTGCCGTGTCCTAGCAACACGGCACGACCACGATCGCTCTGGGAGGCCATCATATGACCAGAGCCGCACCTCCCAGACGTCATTTGATGGTGGGTGGGCGGCAAGTGGTTAAAATCTGCAGCTTTTATTAAAATTATTCCTGGTGATCCTGCTTTGAAAGTCCTTGTTAATGCACTTTATGTTATTTGTGAAAAAGCTGTGTCCCTTTTTCTCATTCCGCTCCTGTGTTGCCACCTTGTTACACACTATCCAATAGAAACTACAAGCAGACGTGCCAACATACACTATGTTGCCAAAAGTATTGGGGCACCTGCCTTTACACGTACAATAACTTTAATGGCCTCCCAGTCTTAGTCCGTAGGATTAAATATTAAGTTGGCCCACCCTTTGCAGCTATAACAGCTTCAAATCTTCTGGGAAGGCTGTCCACAAGGTTTAGGAGTGTGTCTATGGGAATGTTTGACCATTCTAGTACTAAAATTGGATGGTCCTGGGAACTGTAAGGAGCACCTTGACTTATAACCACTAGACCTGACTATTTACCTTTATTATCTAATTATAATTACCTCAGAGTCGGCCGATTCCGTTCCTCTCACTCAAAATCTCCTGTGCATAGGGAACAGCGTATATAAATAATTAACACAACACACGTTGAGTTACCATTCACTGTTCTGCTTTATTCTGGCTCAGACAGGGTGTTAAGTTTGAATGAAAGATGGGCGTTACCAACCATTTTCCTCCAATAAGGGGTACATGTTCAAATGACATATTTCTTTTAACATGCATTCAACCAATCATAATGTAATTTATAACTAACTCTTTACATCTCTGTATCTAAGCAAACTATTATAATATGTCACCTAGACAAATATGACTCCTGACAGGCCACCTCATGACAAACACGTAAGTTCCCCATTTCGGGTTTCGATTTAAACACAAGTTCACTGCCTACACAGGAATATATTAAAATGTCATTGTTAAACAAAAATACACTTAAAGGAACACAGTCCAGCCTTAAATCGCAAAACACAGTATGAACTTAAGGAGGGCTTTTTACATGACCCTCTCAATCCTCTCTTTTGTCACGAACGTGACAAGTACAAACCCTGTTGCCCCCAATATGCATCCCCAATATTCACCTGGACTACCTTCCCATAAATGTACCCCTATCTCAAGCATGTAAAAATAGAGAACAACAAACACATCAGAATTAGTAGATATCAAAATCTCAGCTGCATAGCAATTGTCCATGAAATATAAAGGGGAAAGGGCGTGACAGTCCAAAAAAAAAGCAAGTGGGAGGGGCATGACAGCCTTTAGGACAAAAGAAAAATAGTCCCAAAGAAGAACACAAAAAAAGAAGTCTCTTGCATGGCTTATGAATGTCCATAAAATTCAAGGTAAAGGTCCACATTATAATTTTCATTTTCCCAAACTTCCCCAAACGTTTGGTTTGATTCTGTGTTCATCCATATAAACAGAAAATTTTCCACCCCAAAACTGCCTCTTTGTAAGGACAAAACTCGACATCTACAGACAGACTGGAACTGATGCATACATCAGGGCTAGACTTTAGACTTGTGTCTTTGGGCTGGCATCTGGATCTCTCCCTTGTGGTGCTCCCTGGAATTCATAGACATCAGGTTTACTTCATCGGCTCCCTTTCAAGGTGTCATTCCCAGGAACATTTTCCAGCAGAAGTCCGCCTTTATTCATCTCAGCACCTCCCATGGCATTAGAACAACAAGTGAAACAACAAAGATTTCCATGTAAAAGATGTAGTCATTTCTTCAAGTAACTTGACATCCGGATAGGGTATAGGGTAGGTTAGCGTATAAATGGGGGGGAGGGGGGCATTTTTTCATGTGCATGGGGCTGGGAGTGGATACTCCTCAGCCAACATGAATAACCACAGAATCTACCTGATCAATTCAGGCCTTAACCATTGGAGGTAATAAAAATAATATTCCTCAAACATAAGTCCATAAAGCATTCAGAAATAAAATGTTTCTCAGCAACAGTTTTCATTATATACAGTGGGGACAGAAAGCATTCAGACCCCCTTAAATTTTTCACTCTTTGTTAAATTGCAGCCATTTGCTAAAATCATTTAAGTTCATTTTTTTTCCTCATTAATGTAAACACAGCACCCCATATTGACAGAAAAACACAGAATTGTTAACATTTTTGCAGATTTATTAAAAAAGAAAAACTGAAATATCACATGGTCCTAAGTATTCAGACCCTTTGCTGTGACACTCATATATTTAACTCAGGTGCTGTCCATTTCTTCTGATCATCCTTATGATGGTTCTACACCTTCATTTGAGTCCAGCTGTGTTTGATTATACTGATTGGACTTGATTAGGAAAGCCACACACCTGTCTATATAAGACCTTACAGCTCACAGTGCATGTCAAAGCAAATGAGAATCATGAGGTCAAAGGAACTGCCTGAAGAGCTCAGAGACAGAATTGTGGCAAGGCACAGATCTGGCCAAGGTTACAAAAAAGTTTCTGCTGCACTTACAGTTCCTAAGTGGCCTCCATAATCCTTAAATGGAAGACGTTTGGGACGACCAGAACCCTTCCTAGAGCTGGCCATTCGGCCAAACTGAGCTATCAGGGGAGAAGAGCCTTGGTGAGAGAGGTAAAGAAGAACCCAAAGATCACTGTGGCTGAGCTCCAGAGATGCAGTCGGGAGATGGGAGAAAGTTGTAGAAAGTCAACCATCACTGCAGCCCTCCACCAGTCAGGGCTTTATGGCAGAGTGGCCCGACGGAAGCCTCTCCTCAGTGCAAGACACATGAAAGCCTGCATGGAGTTTGCTAAAAAAACACCTGAAAGACTCCAAGATGGTGAGAAATAACATTCTTTGGTCTGATGAGACCAAGATAGAACTTTTTGTCCTTAATTCTAAGTGATATGTGTGGTGAAAACCAGGCACTGCTCATCACGTGTTCAATACAGTCACAACAGTGAAGCATGATGGTGGCAGCATCATGCTGTGGGGGTGTTTTTAAGCTTCAGGGACAGGCTGACTGGTTGCAATCAAGTGAAAGATGAATGTGGCCAAGTACAGGGATATCCTGGACGAAAACCTTCTCTAGAGTGCTCAGGACCTCAGACTGGGCCGAAGGTTTACCTTCCAACAAGACAATGACCATAAGCACACAGCTAAAATAATGAAGGAGTGGCTTCACAACAACTCCGTGACTGTTCTTGAATGACCCAGCCAGAGCCCTGACTTAAACCCAATTGAGCGTCTCTGGAGAGACCTAAAAATGGCTGTCCACCAACGTTTACCATACAACCTGATAGAACTGGAGAGGATCTTCAAGGAGGAATGGCAGAGGATCCCCAAATCCAGGTGTGAAAAACTTGTTGCATCTTTCCCAAAAAGACTCATGGCTGTATTAGATCAAAAGGGTGCTTCTACTAAATACTGAGCAAAGGGTCTGAATACTTAGGACCGTGTGATATTTCAGTTTTTCTTTTTTAATAAATCTGCAAAAAATGTCAACAATTCTGTGTTTTTCTGTCAATATGGGGTGCTGTGTGTTTAATGAGGAAAAAAATGAACTTAAATGATTTTAGCAAATGGCTGCAATATAACAAAGAGTGAAAAATTTAAGGGGGTCTTAATACTTTCCGTCCCCACTGTAGATTCAATACATTTAACTGGAACAAACAATAAAGAGAGTGAACGAATCAAGCTCCCAAGGAAAATAGGGGAATTTAATGGATACAAATTTCTGTCAAGAGGTAAGCACACCCACAGGGATAATCAAAAAATATAATTTATTACAAAATGTACATGATTAAATAGTAACAGTATTTAGTCATATCAACAATGACAGAAATTGATACTTTGTTACAAAAAGCTCGAAGAGATGCTTGTTTACCTCGGATTGCCGATGCGTTTCACAGACTGAGTTGCTGCTTCTTCGGGGCTTGTTCACCATGCATCTACATTGTCCAAGTTGTAGAAAGGTATATCATTAGTATCACAAATAGCAATTTTAACAATCATTTTAGCAAAATTCAACAACATTTCTATTATTCAAGTGCTCACCAAAATGTCCTGACAATAATCACAAAAGAGGGAATCGCATCATCAACGAAAAAGAGGATTAGTCGAATCCAGTGACAAACAGGTGATGGTAGAGTCACCAATATGATCCTGTGGACATTGGACCATATATGTAATTTAAGAATTTTTATCACTGATGATCTAGAAAGCAAAGTATATATGTTAAGATGCATAAGCATCATAAGTTAACATATATATACTGTAGGTGGTCACGTATACGTCTCGCAAAAGTGCATTTGGTTTTACCAATGTAAAATGCACCACATATACAGGTAGCCAGATAAACCACACCAATAGTACAACAGTCGGCATATGATCTAGATTTCATATAACCACCTCTAGGTAATGGGCAACCATCTCCCTTCTTTATCCAGGGACATTGGTCGCAGTTGCCACATCTATACGTGCCATAGCCTCCCACAGTTCCCTCCATTGTTGATAAAGATGACTGTGTACAAGACTATCTCTTACAGATTGAGACCCCCTATTTACTATTTCTGGACGGCCTGAAACATATTTTGAGATTATTGGGTCTTCTGAAAGAAAATGCCAATTTTGTGCTATTAATGCGCAAAATTGATCTTGATGGGCACTGAAAGTGGTAATCAATTTTGTAGTGGGATTTTTGATCGGGGGTCTAGTTGAGAAAATTAGTTGCTCATGTTGGTTTACCCTTGCCCTCTGATAGGCCCTTTTGCTATCCTATCTGTAAAGTAAGTGCCCAAAGAGCGCTTTGGCTTCCTTCTCAAAGTCTTCCTCCCCAGCACAATTATGAAGCAATCTAAGATATTAGCTGAACGGAATACTATGTATCAATGAATGAGCATGAGCACTCAAGTGTAAAATAGTATTTCCAGCTGTTTCCTTGTGGTATAAAGTACTATGAATCGATCCATCTGGATCTATGAAAAGCCATAAGTCCAAAAATGGAATACTGTAAATGTCTGATTGCATCGTAAACTTCAAATTCAATTGATTAACTGATATAAAGGCCATGAACTCAGAAAGTTCATTAGCTATTAGTTATGGTATAGATGAGCAGACTGATCCCTCTTCCTCTGATGAGGATGATAACAATCTGGAGCCAGAATTGGAACCACATAAATTTAAGGCCAAATCTACCAAGTTTCCCCAGCTACAGACATATCTGGCTGTTTGGGCATTTCTCAAGCAGACCATGAAACATGTCTAGAGGGTTTCCTTCCCGCCATGCTTCGTGAATAACCTTACCCAAGGTCAGTAATCTGCCCTTAGGAACATTATCCAAAATGACCAGATTATTGTGAAACCAGCCGACAAAGGCGGTAATGTGGTCATAATGGATAGAGACCAGTACGTTAAGATGTGCGATACAACTTGAGCAACAATGAATAGTATCAATTGATACCTCAGGATGTATTGATAGATTTGAGAGCACAATACCAAGCTATCATTGCTGGGGCATACCCGCAGGCACTTATCGATAAGGACCTCTTTGAATACCTGGAAGTTAAATGGCCAATTATACCTACTTTTTATACTCTCCCGAAGGTCCATAAAAATCTCAAAAATCCCCCTGGCTGCTCAATAGTCTCAGGCATTGGGTGTCACAAGGAAAAAGCTAGTATCTATGTGGATACCCAATTAAGACCTCACGTTATTGGACTTCCGTCGTATCTCAAAGATACGTCGGAGCTACTTAAAGATATTGGAGGTCTCACCATCCCTGCGGGTGTCATATAGTAGCCATCGATATTGAAGCCTTCTACTCGAGTATCCCTCATGCGATGGGAATCGAGGTGGTTTCAGGCTTCTTGCACGAACAGGATAAAAACAACTGGAAATTATGTCATTTTGTCATTACCCTACTGAGACATATATTGACCTCAAATGTCTTCCTGTTTAACGGATGCACATACCTCTAGGTACAGGGGGTTGCGATGGGGACTTCGTGTGCCCCTTTGTATGCCAACCTGTACCTGGGGAGGTGGGAGAGACACTTATTTTCAGATGACGGTGCGTCGATGTACCTTTGTCACATTCTTTTGTGGAGGAGGTACATCGACGATGTACTCAGCGTCTGGACCGGAACTACTAATGAACTTTCTGAGTTCATGGCCTTTATATCAGTTAATCAGTTTAATTTGAAGTTTACGATGCAATCTGACATTTACAGTATTCCATTTTTGGACTTACGGCTTTTCATAGATCCAGATGGATCAAATCATAGTACTTTATACCACAAGGAAACTGCGGGAAATACTATTTTACACTACTCGAGTGCTCATCTTCGTTTATTGATATATAGTATTCCGTTCAGCCAATATCTTAGATAATTGTACTAGGGAGGAAGGATTTGAGAAGGAAGCCAAAGAGCTCTTTAGGCGCTTACTTGACATAGGGTATAGCAAAAAGGTCCTTCAAAGGGCCTATCAGAGGGCAAGGTTAAACCAACGTGAGCAACTAATTTTCAAAACTAGACCCCAGATCAAAAATCCCACTACAAAATTGATTACCACTTTCAGTGCCCATCAAGATCAATTTTGCGCATTAATAGCACAAAATTGGCATTTTCTTTCAGAAGACCCAATAATCTCAAAATATGTTTCAGACCATCCAGAAATAGTATATAGGAGGTCCCGATCCATAAGAGAAAGTCTTGTACACAGCCACGTTTCATCTTTATCAACAATGGAGGGAGCTGTGGCAGGCTATGGCACGTATAGATGTGGCAACTGCGACCAATGTCCCTGGATAAAGGAGGGGGATGGTTGCCCATTACCTAGAGGTGGTTATAGGAAATCTAGATCATATGCCGACTGTTGTACTATTGGTGTGGTTTATCTGGCTACCTGTATATGTGGTGCATTTTACATTGGTAAAACCAAACGCACTTTTGCGAGACGTATACGTGACCACCTATACTCTCTTGATACTGGCCTGCTTTACACACCCATCTGTAGGCATGTTGGCCTTAATTATGGTTATGATCCATCAGTTATCTGATTTTTTGCACTTGAGGTCATATCTCAACAGGAAAGGGGAGGTGATTTTGACAAAAAAATCCTCCAACAGGAAACCAAATGGATTTTTAATCAAAGAGCAACTAGCTCGCCAGGTATGAATACTGCACTATCCTTCATATCCTTTCTATAGAGATTGGTATTGAAGGCTCCTCTATACTGTCTTTTGTGGTTTGATACATGCATATGTTGTGGTTACTGTTAGGTGCTAATATACGACCTTCATTTAAGGGCCTCATTAAACAA
The DNA here is from genome assembly GCF_042186555.1 of Aquarana catesbeiana. Taxonomy (NCBI): domain Eukaryota; kingdom Metazoa; phylum Chordata; class Amphibia; order Anura; family Ranidae; genus Aquarana; species Aquarana catesbeiana. The sequence goes on along the minus strand of NC_133329.1, from coordinate 332,739,714 downwards.
CTATGCATATTCACCCCCGTCAATATGGGAATGTCATTTTAGGCTTCCCTATATCTTTCCTGTGATCCCCGTACATATCTGTCCATGTATTAAGTTGCGAACGTCTACATAAGGGTCATCTCTTAAACAGCTGTATATACTTACCATTGTCTATTTTGCTATCACGTCTTGTATTATCATTATTTTTTCTTTGTTTATTTCTCTTAGATATGTATTTTTATCATGATGGATATTTACTATAATAAGGTTTTTCTTAAGAATGCTCTGACAAACATTCCTGGGTTACATGTGTCTGGTTATGAGTGGATGGGCTGTTTCCGGGGTTGATCAATTTGTGACGTTCGAGTGTCCCCTGTAAGCGAGGTGGTTTTATTTCCTCGATTCCCAGCTACCTTTACATTTTTGGAAGCTGGGTGGCGTTTCAGCTCTGGTTCTCCGTCTGCCATGTATACGGTGCCCGCCGAGTCACTGCGCATGCGCTATTCAGGGAATACCCGCACTGGAAGTTATGCCGGTGAGCTGACTTTGCTCATTCACTTCCGGTTGGGACCATATTCAAAAAGGGCAGCCGTGATGAGCAGGCTGTGGTGACGCAGATCACGGCAGCCATGGAGGATGGCATCAAGCATGCTGTCGGTGCATGAGGAGTTGTATCGAGTTTTCAGCGGGGATATACAGGATGGCGATAAGCTAGTAGCAGCTTTAGACTATGGCGCCATCATACTCTGATTTTTAAACCCTATGGTTTATCCTCCAGCTCCCTGGGTGAATACATATCAGGTAGCTACTCATATTTTTCTGTCCCTTTTTGGTTACTACTATTTTTGTATCTTATGCTTATATTGCCCCAATGAGAATGGTATTTGGCTCTGTTGATATCACTCGGTAATACATTTCTGAGAATCAGTTCTATATTTCTATATTTATTCTTTTTGTTTTGTTTTCACATCTAGATTACATATATCAATAGTGACCCTTCAGGGCGACGGGTGGACTGTCTGTTTGATGATACCCTTAAGCGCATGTTTTCTTGTGGGGTATATTGCTAATTTAATGGGGCACATAGCCTCACCTAGAGCTTTACCAGCATATGATGTTTTTTGATCTATAACTGAGCCTAAGCTGAACTCACAGGGTAGTGCTTATGCATCTTACCATACAGTATATACTTTGCTTTCTAGATCATCAGTGTTAAAAAATCTTAAATTACATATATGGTCCGACATCCACAAGATCATATTGGTGACTCTGTCATCATCTGTTTGTCACTGGATTCGGACATTATGGTCAGCACTTGAATAATAGAAATGTTGTTGAATTTTGCTAAACTGATTGTTAAAATTGCTATTAGTGATACTAATGATATACCTTTCTGCAACTTGGACAATGTAGATACATTGTGAACAAGCTCCGAAGAAGCAGCAACTCA